>NC_056731.1:971371412-971483912 GCF_019279795.1 Protopterus annectens
TAGTATAAGGTGTCCGAGATAATTCAAGTACAACTAACACTGGATAAGATGGCAATACATGTCATAGCCTGCTACAGAACTCCAAACATGTCCCTAGACTCTCACTCCAAGTTCCTAAGCACCCTGGAATCTATCAAGGTCAAACCCAATACTCTCATACTGGGTGACATCAACTACCCTTCCATCAGCTGAGAAAACTATTCAAGTACCAATGTACAGGCCCAATGCTTTCTGGAATTTAGCAATTCAATGGCCTGGACCATCTCTTTCTGACCCGCACTAGAGGAAGCAACATCCTCAACTTGGGTATCACCAACATGGAATACCCTTGCTCCACACCTATAGTAAATCACCCCTGGTTACATCTGACCAAAAACTGATCACCATGGAAATCTCCATCACACCTACACCCCCTGCTAAGGTGATCACCCTGAAAAACTTCTCTAAAGCTGACTTTGGGCTTCTAAAAACAGAGGTGGCTAACTTCCCGGCACCCATATCAATGGAAAATAGCTGCATGACTGCTGAATCATACAACAGTGTACTGTACGAGCATGTACACAAATGCATGGACCTTGCCATACCAAATAGAGCTAAGACACTCTCCTTCAAAAAAAGGAAGCCAATCTGGTGGTCCCCAGCCATCAGTGAACTCTACAACAGAAGGGAGAAACTGTTGCAGAAAAAAATGAAGTCACAAGACTGGAAAACCTCCCTTATCAGTCTCAAAAAAAGCTGAGATCCATTATCAAATCCTCTAAAGCGAGCTATGAGGGCATAAGTGTGACTGACACCAAAAATAACCACAAAGCCTTCCATAGCTATATCAAAAACCTCAAAGGCAATACCCAGATCTGCTCTGAGTTATTGCACAATGACACCTCCTATACTGAGCCAACAGATATAGCCATCATACTGGCTGACAGATTCAATGCCAACTTTACCCCTCTCCCCCCAATAGCCCTATCACAATACCAGAAGAAAGCCATTGTACCCGCCATTTCTGTGGCACAGGTAAAAGCTGCATTGTCCAAATCCAAGAATACAGCATCCATGGGACCTGATAATATCCCTGGCTGTGTTCTATAGGAGCTACAAAATGAACTGGCACCACATCTGTGCACCCTGTTCAATCACAACCTTACCTCAGGCTATGTCCCTAATGAATGGTGGACTGCTACAGTCATCATGCTCCATAAATGAGGAGCAACTACAGACCCTGTGGATAATCGCCTCATTAGCCTGAGTCTGGCATGCAAAACTATGATGCACATCATCATGGACCTATTTAACAAAGATATAGACAATCTCAAAACTTTTGACCCCACACAGTTTGGCTTTGTTAAGGGGAGATCCTGCCTGCTGAATGTGGTTGACTTCTTTGAGGCAGTCACCAAGGCTGTGGATGAGGTTAAGGCAGTGCATACAGCCTACCTTGACCTGGCCAAGGCCTTTGATACCATTCCCACTCATTTATCATTGATAAACTCAACAAACTAGACAACAATCCTTACATCACTAGGTGGGTTGCAAATTGGCACACAGACAGGCCCACAGAGTGAAAGTTGCAGATTCCACGTCAGATTGTCAACCAGTCATGCATGGAGTCCCACAGGGCTCAGCCCTGGGCTCTCTCCTGTTTGGCATCTACTTCTCAGAAGTCCAGGCTAATACAGAAGGATTGTGGCTGACCAAGTTCGCTGATGACTGCAAGCTAAGAGTCATTATCAACTCCCCAAGTGATGCAGACATCCTACAAAAGGGCCTCTCTGAGACCAATGACTGGTATCAGAACCATGGCCTGAAGCTTAACACCAAAAAATGTGTTATTAACCCCTTTGGAAAAAACTCAGTTCCCACAAATTACCACATTGATGGGAGCCCACTGAACATCTATTCACCCAGGTCAACAGCTACCTCACTTTTGACCACCGCATTGCCACTGTGGTCAGAAAGTCCTTCTACATGGCACATCTTATAACCAAAGAAAGAGGTCATCATCCCTCTCTAATCATCCATCATTAGACCAGTCATCGAATATAATGCCCCATTTGGTACGTACCTGACCAGACCCCTACAACAGCTGGAGAGGCCACAAAAGTACCTCACAAAAAGGATCCTAGGCCTTAAACACATGTCCTACATGGACAGACTCAAGAAACTTCAGCTGTTCTCAGTCTCTTATTGTCTACTTAGAGGTGTTCTCTGCTTGACTTACAAAGCCATGACCAACATCTCCCCATGCCACATGCTCCAGAGATCACAACCTCATTACCAGAATTAAAAGAACATGCTGGAGGCACAGGTTCATCTCCCAAAGACTGCCCATACTCTGGAATAAGCTTCCCATTCATTTCAAGCAAAGCACCTCACTGACCCTCTTCAAGAGAAATCTTGACAAGTGGATGGGTAACAGAAAATTCACTCCAGGGATCATTCCAGTTTCCCTACAGGATAGGGGCACTATGAACTAACACTGGATGGCACGGTGCCTGGGTAATTTTTTGGGGCTAGGCTTTTAGCCTAGTACACACCTATGAACCTATGAACCTATGGGAACATGCCTGTGCCTCTATGATGGGCCTAAACATATGTTGAGTGGCATGGGAAGAGATACATGGATCAGGTGAAGGATGGACAACAGGCCTTCTCTAAGCACATCTAGCAACCTTCCTGGATGGCAGCTCACCCACATTTTGGCTACAGCCAGAGACAACAGACATTGAAGCTACAGTAACAAACTTCACTGATATTGTCTCGCCATCCACCTGTCCAGTATTTTAAGGCTTACTGGAAAGGGTAGGCATAGGCCTACTGGCTGTGTCTGATGGAATTTCAGTTGATGGCTGAATGTTCAGCTCAGTGTCAGATCCAACCTTTATACTCTCTGACTGTGCCTCTGTTTGGCCACTATCATCATCAGAGTCTGCTGATACTCTCACATCAGATGATAGAAATCCCACACTTCCACTGTCTGGATCACCTGTGATAATAAGCAACAAACACAGGAACAATTAATACCTAAACTAGGAACCATAAAAAGAGATGACCAGTTACCTTCAAACAGTTCACACACTTTATTAAAATAACAAAGAGAGCTAAATATTACATTCTCTAGCATCTCAGCTCTTCAGCCTTTACAGATTATAACTTCATTCTCCCATAAACCCTTTATATACACATGCCCACTCCTTAATTAACAAATTAAAGAATTAAAACAATTATATCTCAATTATAAAAAAAAAAAAAAAAACATTTCCAATTGCATTCCATATTAAGACCCCTAGGGGATAAAGTGTTAAATTTCAAGATAAAATTTGACTCCTTTCTCCAAAGCTTGCTTTTTACATCACATAGATTAAACCATTCATTATTACCCTTTCTAAAATTGTAGCTTGTAATCCCTGTGGACTCCCATTGTGAAATGTTTGAAAGTGCAAATCGATAGGGCTTTCCATTCTGCCCTTCCTAATATCCCTAATGTGTTCCTTTAATCTTACAGAAAAACTTCTTTTGCTTTCCCCAGCATAAAATGTATTACATTGACATATCAAAGCATATATCACCCCCTCACTTGTACACCCTTAACTACCTTAAACTTGAAACTTTTTTTCATTAATTCTTGAAAAACTAGTAACTATAAAACCACAACAAGAGCATTTCCCAAAAGGAAATATCCCTTTTAACATGACCTCATCACTTCTCTCAACTACAGGCAAACTAAATCTGCCATCTACTAAAATATCCTTAATACTCCAACCTATCATATAAGAAATTTGAGGTTGGCCATTGCTAATAAAGTCTAAATTCTTACATTTTTCCAAAACACCCATAAAATATTTAACCAAACTAATTTTTCAGAAAACAAAGTATATTTTGCAATAAAAATGTTTGTTCCTGTGCCTCTACATTTTCACCTGTCATCCTTATTCCTTCCCTTATATACCCATTACATCTATTATACTTTTTATACAATTTCTCCAAACATTGCCATAATAATTCTTTTTCATATCCATTCTTATAAAACATCTGCATCACTCTTTCTAATTCTTGTGTACAATCCACCACTTCACTACATAATCTTTTTAATCTTAAAAACTCCCCATACGGTATGTGGGGGATGACAACTCTGTCCATGTAAAATATAATTACACTGTTCAAATTTTCTAAATTCTGTTTTTTATATTACCATTAACTGTACCCTCCATTACAATATCCAAAAAACTAACTTTTGTTCCCACCTAGACTATGAATACAAAAACCAAATCTATTCTTATTTAAATCTTGTATAAAATAACCCATACTACAATGTCCCCCTTAACAAATAAAAACTAAATCATCTATAAGCCTAAAATATTTAACAACAAATTGATTAAAAAACATTATTATGAATATATAAATACGCATAAAATCCACAAATAAATTTGTGTACATGGGGTCAAATGCTGCCCGCCATGGCTGTACCTTGTTGCTGCCTATATAATTCCCATTGATTTCAAACATGTTGTTGTTTACACAAAAGGAAACTAATTCTATAACAAAATGTGTCCTTGGAGTATCCCCTAAGAAATACAATAGCGCTTCCAAACCAAATGACTGTTTTATACACATATTTAGGCTTACCATATCTATAACTATAAAGTACATATTTTCTGTCCATTTCACATTTTTTATTTTGTTCATAAAATCAAACACATCCATAATGTAGGAAGGTAATTTGACATACTTCTAATAATAAATATTTATGTAAAATAACATGATAGATTGTGGGTGAAATATTCCCACTCTGACACAATAGGTCATGCTGGTGGGTCTTTCAAACTTTTATGAACCTTGGGTAAGCAAAAGAAGTGAGCCATAGTACAATTTTACTACTAAATTTATATTGCACATCCTCAAATATAAACTAAAGTCTTTAACTTTTATTCAATAATTCTTTATATTCATCCAATGCCTTGTTGTAAATTTATATCCCTATCTTCACATGTACTCCACCATTATTTAAATGTTCAACACATTTTCAGGTATTGTGTAAAATGTAATACCATCAACTTTCCCCCTTTATCCACTGGTTTAAATACTAGCTCCTTTGTACGACTCAACCACTGTAAACTTTGCCATTCATTTCTGCTTAAATTATATTCTATCCTACTTTTATTGGCATAAAAATAGCTATATTCTTTTTCTACACTATAATTTAATAGTGAAAAAAAATTGTAGCATATCATTCTTAAACAGGGGTTTAAATTCACTTTTGTATGTTATAGTTTCTGTATTAAAATTATAATAGGCATTGGATTCACACTCCGAGCCCCAAGAGAAAAACCTTTCATTACTATCCTTTGAATCACTATCAACACACTCCACCATTTCCACATATTTCTTATCACCCCTAAAATAGTCTTTTAAATGCAATTTCCTGATAAGTTTAAACATTTCACATTTAATATCATGAATCCTAGGTAATACTGTGTGTATAACTTTAAGCCCCGATTTAACACAGAAATTTCCTCATTAGAAAAAATATAACCAGAAAAATTAATTAATAGTCTATTTCATTATCCCTTATATCAATCATTTGCTCACATACATTAATACCATTTGTCTCTTCTTCTGGTGCTTCATGTATCTGGTGGTCCTGGTGTTTCCTGTATCTGGTGGTCCTGGTGTTTCCTTTATCTGGTGGTCATGATTAATACCTTAACTACTATACTCCAATATACGCTAACAAAATAACAGTGCTGCCACTATTAGACAGTACAGAAATACACACAACATTCCTGACATCAGCATCACACACTAAAATATTTCTTTGAATTGCTCATCAGTACTGACATAAAAATGTTTGGATTACTATCTGCAGATGAGGATATCCTCTGCATGCCAGAAGGTCCTGAAAGAAGTTAAGCAAAAGGTAAGTACAACATCATCACAATTAACAGTAACATAGGGAGGTAATACTTTTACCCCATTATATGTCCATTAACTATACTTTTAACAAGAACTTGTATGACAATTCCACCCTAAGCTAATCAATCAGAATGTGTTATTAAATGTAGCAATCTTCATTCTCCCAACGCCCCATAAAATTATGTGTGAAACAGAAGTTATGCATTCATTTAAATTGTTTCACTATCTAACAGTATTCAGCAATTGAGATACAAAAGCCTACCTGGGAGATATTCCTGTGATGTACTTACTGTCCCTGAAACAGTAGCACCAGTGTCAAGGACATGAAGTTCTGCACTTTTCTGGGAGTTGTCTGGTTCCTGACAGTGGACAGGAACTCTTCATTTGGTGTTAGTGGTGGCTTTGTAGTAGGCCCCCCTAATACCATCCAATCATGACCCACTGCAGCTTTTCTTTTCTGTGCAGATGAGATCATGTCAGTGGCCCTCTGCTGTACCTGCTCATATGTCCTGCCATGGCTATCCACGGTATTAACATCATCAATAATCTGCCACCAAACCTGCATTCTACATGACATATCTCCCTGTTCCCTTTCAAGCAGGAAGGCACTGTGATGCCTAAAAGTATCAATAACCTGATTTTCAGCATCAATGGAGGGTGGTCTTTGAGGATTGAGACATCTGGGTGGCCTAGTCCTTGGTGTCCTAAGAGACAACAGAATGATAATACACATAAGTATCACATGATTACAAAATAACTGTTCCCAGATAAAACAGAAAGGTAGCATCTCAGTATTACCTACTGGAGAAGCATAAAAAGTCTAGATATTTGAAATACGAACAACAGGCTGGATGGAAATTAACAATAGTAACATCCTTCTTTGTGTCCTAACAGAAATGCAGCTTTGCTCCCCCTAAAAGCATATGTAAATGGCACATTTTGCTAACAAACCATCTCTAAAATGCAAAACCTATCAAATGAACTGTCCCCGATACATGTCTACAGATTCATCACAGAACATTCCATTTTTAGGTATTGCCAATCATGTACTTTTTTCAAACACTTTTCGTGCACTTTTTTTCAAATAATACAGCATTTTAATTGATTTATTTGTGTTGCATTTAATATTAACTGAACTGGAAGTTTTGACTCTGTTTTTTCAGTTAGTCCTTGCTAGATTTTTAATGCCTATTAGTAATTGCAGGTGGGGGTAGTCTCATTTATTGATATCCTGTCACTGCCTATTTAAGTGGTACATTTTGGAATATTTTCTGCTTAAAATCTCAGCTTTGGCAGGCTAAGATCTAGCTGTATTCAACTGGACATATAAGAGAATTTAAGTACCTTTTATCTGCTCTTTTGTCAAATAATACAGCATTTTAATTGATTTATTTGTGTTGCATTGAATATTAACTGAACTGGAAGTTTCAACTCTGTTTTTTCAGTTAGTTCCCCACCCACCCTTCCTGTTTTTGTTTTGTTGTTAATATTGGTGGCTTTGAAACTGCCTGTCCCTCTTGTAAATTTGTGTTTGGACACTCCTTCTGGGCCCATCTCATTTGCTCACTCAACTGAGTGCCGTGAGATGATATTTTGATTTCAGGCACTCCTACTGTGTACAAAGAGAACATCTGGGAAAGATAAAAAAATAAGTTTGCTTCCTGCCTTTCCTGTAAGTGGTCTAGACTGTTTGTAGGCTTCTGAGCCCCCAAGCCTCTCTGTGTTGGAGGGAAGCCTTCTAGCTTAATTTTGTTTTTTAGAACTAGCCAGTTTTCTAGTTTCAACATGCAAATCTGTTTCTTTGAACTCAGCACTTGTTCAGAACTCATAGTAAGCACTAAATAAGCTACAAATTACTACAACACTCAACTTTCCTCACTTGTCTAGAGGAAAGCAGTTTTTAGTACTTAATAAATAAGCACCTATCCAGGGATGTCTAAGGGTCAGCTCTTGGTGATTACTCCTGTCTACCTGATGAATCTGGGCATCTTGGGGCAATGCAGCAATTGCCTCATGTACACAGACAACCCTCTCCTCCTACCACCCAACACTACAACCTTTGAGAGATGCACTTATATAGTCAAACTGGAAGCAAATCTCTCTTCACCCAAGACTGGACTAGACAGTCAAGAGGAGAAGGTAAACACTTGCACCACACCACACTCATCACATAGTCCCTCAAAACCTACACCACCAAAACACACACATAGAAATACAAGACACACACCTACATTCACGGAGGCTCTCAATAAAAAAACTGTCCAAGCATCAGGGACCTCCAAAGCAGAAACGCAAGCAAACTCCACCCCCAACAAAACCCAAATGACACATAGCCCACAAACTCAGTGTGCCACTCAACCACAGCCCATAAGGCATAACAACGTACCCAACACTCTAGTCATAGGTGACTCTATAGTCAGGCACACTGATGTTCCACTCACCAGGCTTAACAAGGAGAAAGTTACTGTCAGCTGCCTGTCAGGTGCCAGGATCTGCCACATAACACACGCACTCAGATCACTCCACAACAAGTACAAGTATGACACTATCATTGTCCATGTTGGTGTGAATGACCTTAGATGTACCTCCCTGGACTACATGAAAAGAGACATGGAGGAGCTCTCCAATCTTGTAGCCAAGGCAGATATGACCCTAGCCCTGAGCAGAACCTGCCATCATCCAGAATGATACCACAGTACAAGGACAAAATGATTGACTTCAATAATTGGCTAAGCTTCTGGTGTTATTCTAAGGGGATCCAGTATTTGTCTGCCTGGGACAACATTATCGACAGACCACGATGCTTTGCCAGAGATGGCCTGCACCTGTCACCCTTGGGATTTCAGATACTGGCTAAGGCTTTTGCCAACCCTATAGTGCCTTTTTTAGGCAAGGTTCAAATGACAAATTCACCACAATAACAGGTACAAGCAAGCAAAACCTGAGGGTAATGCTACTCAATGCTAGAAGTCTAAACCTCAAAAGGCACTCACTGGAGGCACTCCTTAAAATGGAGAACATTGACATCTGTGCAGTGACAGAGACCTGGTTCAAAGCTCCAGAGAGCACCCCTGCATTACCAGGCTATAATTCATACCACACCTTTCGGCCATTTAACCCAGAATGAAACACTAAAGGTGGAGGCGTGTCCATATTCATTAAGGATATCCACACCTTTAGGCTAGTTGCACAGCATAATGCATCCAAGATTATTCAAGTGCAACTAACTCTGGGCAAGGCCGCAATCCAAATTGTAGCTTGCTACAGACCCCCCACCATGCCCCAGAATTCCCGCTACTCATTTCTTGATACACTGGAAAGTATTAGGGTACAACCCACCACCCTATTAATGGGCGATTTCAACTATCCCACCATTAACTGGGAAAACTACTCATGTACCAACTCTTTTGCTCAACGTTTTCTGGAATTCATAAATGCCAATGCCTTGGATCAACTTATTAACACCCCCACCAGGGGCAGCAATATCCTAGACCTGGTCATTACCAACATGGGCAACCGGTGTTTCACACCAGAGGTCAATTCCTTGTTGGTCAGATCCGACCACAAGCTAATCACCCTAAATATCTACATCCCGCTCCCACCCCCAATTAGGGAATCCACTGTAATAAACTTCTCCAAAGCCAACTTCACACTTCTTAAGACAGAAGTGGCAAACTTCATGACACCCATGCAGATGGACTATAGAGGAACGACTGCTGAATCCTACACAAATGCACTTTATAAGCACTTACACGAGAGCATGGATCATGCTATCCCTAATAGAACCAAGATGCTATCATCCAAAAAAAGGAAGCCAATCTGGTGTTCCTCTGCCATAAACAAACTCTACAACAGAAGAAAGAAATTGTTGCAAAAAAGAGTAAAATCCCATGACTGGAGGGACTCCCTGGTCAACCTCAGTAAGAAGCTGAGATCCCTCATAAAATCCTCCAAAGCTAGTTACGAAAACAAAATAGCCACTGACTATAAAGACAACCAAAAAGCATTCTATAGCTGTCAAGAATCTCAATGGCAACACTCAGATCTGCTCTGTGATTCAGCACAATGGCACTAAATATACAGAACCAACTGATATTGCCAACATCCTGGCAGATAGGTTCAGTGCTAACATTACCCCCCTCTCACCCCCTAGAGGGCCCATTTCTATACCGGGAGAATGAAAAGTTCCTGTAATCTCGGCTGCACAGGTAAAAAACACACTCTCCAAAGCCAAGAACACAGCATCCATGGGACCTGACAATATCCCAGGCAGCGTTCTACCCAAACTACAGAATGAACTGGCACCCTACCTAAGTACCATGTTCAATCATAGCCTCACCTCAGGCTTTGTGCCCACTGAATGTTGCACCATATTGGTTATCCCACTCCACAAAGGGGGAGCCATAACGGACCCCAGGAACTACCACCCCATTAGCCTGACGAGCCTGGTCTACAAAGCCATGGAACATATCATCATGGAACTCATAAACAAAGACATTGGTAATCTCCAAACTCTGGACCCTACCCAGTTCAGATTTGTGAAAGGCAGATCATGTCTCCTAAACCTAATTGACTTCATTGAAGCAGTCACCAAGGCCATAGATGAGGGTAAGATGTTTCACACACCTTATCTAGATCTTGCCAAGGCTTTCCACACCATCGCACACTCTGGAATTATAGATAAGCTCACTAAACTAGGTATAAATCCCTATGTCACAAGATGGGTTGCCAACTGGCTCACGGACAGAACCCACACTGTGAAAGTAGCAGACTCCAAATCCAACTTCAGACCAATGACAAGTGGAATACCACAGGGTTCAGTCCTGGGTCCTCTCCTGTTTGTTATCTACTTCTCTAAAGTACAGGCTAACACAGAAGGTCTTTGGCTAACAAAGTTTGCAGGTGACTGCAAACTAGGAGCCATAATTGAAACTCCTAACAATGTGGACATACAACAAAAGGGCCTCACTGAGACAGATGCCTGGTGTCAAAGCTATGGCCTGAAGCTCAATGCCAAAAAGTGTATTGTCATCCCCTTTGGTAAAAACTCTGTACCCATGAACTACCACATAGCTGTTAGTCTACTTAATGCCAAAAATGTGATAAGAAACCTTAGGACACAGATGGACAGTAGTCTCTCCTTTGATAATCACATCATCACAGTGGTCAGGAAATCCTTCTATGTGGCTCACCTCATCACAAAAGGTTTCTCATCCAGAAAAAAATAGGTCATTGTTCCCCTCTACTCATCACTCATTAGACTCATTATAGTGTACAATGTCCCTTTTGGTATGTACCTCACAAGACATCTACAACAACTGGAAAGGTCACAGAAATACCTCACAAAGAGGATTACTGTCCTCAAACAGATGCTCTATGCAGACCATCTCAAAAAACTCCAGCTTTACTCTGTCACATAATGCCTACTCAGAGGCGATCTCTGCCTAACATACAAAGCTATGTCAAATCCAGAGCTGTTGGACATGCTCCACTTAAAGAAATCCCAGTCCTTCTGAGCTACATGCTCTAGGGATCTAAACGTTGTCACCACAATGAACAGAACATGCTAGAGGAATAGATTCCTGTCCCAGAGACTTCCCATACTCTGGAACAGACTACCTATCTATGTCAAACAGAGCTCCTCATTAGCACTATTCAAGAAAAATCTTGATGATTGGATGGGAAATAGGAAATTCACCCCAGGGATCAATTCTGTGGCTCTGCTCGACAGGGGCACAGAAAAATAATTTTCTTGGGTGGCGAAAGCCAGGGTACATTTTTGGCTACTCGTATATAGGCCCTAGGGCCAATAGCGTAGTACCTAGCTATGAACTTATGAACCTATGTATACTTGTGAAATGACTTGACAAACATGCCCATGACATCAGTATTCTTCTAACTAATGCATACAGATAAAAGTGCAAAAGTCTTTGCTTCAAATTTTTCTTAATTACATTCCAGCATATACAGACAAATGCAAGCATGCCTTCTCAAGTTCAATAATTCTCTGGGCAGATATATCTCAATGTAATAGCCTTTGTTCTGCTTTCTCCACATAAAAGTCTCCTCACCTTCAATTTTCCTAGCTACACGGTTGCCTTTTTATATAGTGTAGATTCAGGGTTGGTAGCATGGTGAAGATGCAAATCATGTATGAACTGATTAGAATTGCTGAATCCCAAATACTTGGCTCCATGTCTCAGATGTAAATACAGTGCAGGCACTCCCTCTGTGCTTGTTTTTAATGGATTGCAATTGTGAATGATTATTTGTTGGGAGAAGGAAAACACAACAACACTGCAGGCTGTCCTACATCCAGTGGTTGTGTCAGGTTAGACTTGCAAAGTATTAGATGTACTAATGGAATGTAACTAAGCAGCATACAATTAATAGGTTCCGTTCATTAGCATCCAAACTCCCCTTCATTTGTTGGCAACCGCATATGATATTATTGCCATTTAATATCCTCAAACATTTTAAGCCCAATGGCTTACACACTGCATGTCTCAGATTATTGGTCAGATAAGAAAAGCATGACCAACAAACACAGAGAGGTAAGACAGAGCTGTATATTTGCAAGCAATAGTCATAATTGGTTGTGTGATCACTTAGTGCACTACATCCAAAAATAATAAATGTACAAATAACAGTTGTATGGTTTCATATTACTGTAGAGGATGTAGCAGTTGGTTGCATGCAGAATGATTTCAGTTCTGTGATGGAAAGCAGTTTGTGTGGCAAAGAGGGATAAAGCACCCTCCCTGTGTTCTGAAGTTTTATTGGAGTGAGAGTTCAAATCCAGACCAATGCACAAATATCTTGTATATAATAACATTTTCTAGTGAGGGTTGGGTTAATGGTTAAGGTATTTACTTTACAGTTAGAAGGTACAGGGTTCGATTTTCAGATCTCTGCTGTGTGATGGTCAATGGGCTCTAGGTGAGGGGCTCCGGGTTCTAAACTTGGAAGAGGTGTTTCTTTGGTCGCCCATGCCAAGGACAACCACAATGTATTCTTTAGCTATATCTGCAACCTCAAAGGCAATACACAATCATGTGCATAGCTCAATGTAAATGTAGCCTCCTATACTGAGCCAGAAGACATATCAAACCTCCAGGCTGATAAATACAGCTCCAACTTTACCCCATCTCTCCTCCTCAACCTTCCTTCAGGTAATATCATCAAATGTAACTCACCCTACTATCACTAGGGAACAAGTCCTTAATGCTTACTCTAAGACCAAGAATATTGCATCAATGGATCCAGACTATAATCCAGAATGCCTTCTAAATAGCATGAAACATGACCTATCAGGGCCTCTGGAATTACTGTTTAACTGTAGCCTCCAAACAGGTTTCATACTTCATGAATGGAGAAAGGCAACAGTTATCCTTCTGCACAAAGGTGGGCCATCTACACACCCTCGAAACTACAGACCCATAAGTATCACTAGCCTTATATGTAAAGCCATGGAAAGAATTATCCTGGAGATGATCAATAGAGATAAAGTAAACTTCCAGACACTGGACCCAGCCCAGTTTGGTTTTGCTAAGGGCAGATCATGCCTACTCAACCCAGTGTTCTTCTTTGAGAAGATCACCAAAGCAATGGATGAGGGCAAAATTGTTCACACTGCCTACCTTGACCAAGCCAAACCATTTGACACAATACCCCACTCGGGCATTGTTGACAAACTCAAGAGGTTAGGTACAAACCTGTATGTCACCCGATGGCTAGCCGTCTGGCTCACAGACAGGACCCAGGATGTTAGAATTGGGGAGTCCACCTCTACAAAGAGGCCAGTCACAAGTGGAGTCCCTAGGGGATCAGTCCTTGGACTGCTCCTTTTTGGCATTTACTTCTCAGAAGTCAAGGCCAATGTCAGTGGTCTCTGGCTGACTAAATTTGTAGATGATTGCAAATTAGGCGCTGTCATTGTATCTCATACTGACACAGATGTTCTCCTGGAGGGGCTGACACAGACAAACAACTTGTGTCAGAGCCATGGACTAAAACTAAATGCCAAGAAATGCATAATAGTATCCTTTAGAAGTCATACATCCCTGGTAACTATTATGTTGACAACACACCCCTTAGAGTTGACCCAGTAGTCAGGGACTTAGGGGTAGACATAGATAGTCATCTATCCTTTGACCAGCATGTGTCTACAGTGGTGAGGAAATCATTCTATATTGCACAGCTTATAAACAAAGGCATGCCATCTAAGTCCAAGGAAGTCATTGTTACAATGTATTCGGCATTCATCAGACCTATCATTGAGTACAATTCCACCTTTAGTATGTACCTAACCAGGCATTTCCATCAACTGGAATGTCCACAGAGGTTCCTCACTAAAAGAATACAAAGCGTAAATGAAATGCCCTATGCAGACCACCTCAAGGCCCTATCCTTGTATTCTGTCTCCTACAGGCTTTTGAGGGTAGATCTATGCCTGGCATACAGGTCATTGCCAGACCCTACTCTGATGGACCTCGTACATATCCACAAAGCAAACAGCACCGGAATTACCCATTCTAAAGACTTAAACCTTGCCTGTGATATAAATATGCTGGAGAGAATGGTACATATCCCAGAGACTACCATGTCTATGGAACAGGTTCCCCATACATGTGAAGCAGAGCTCCTCCCTAACCCAATTCAATTGAAATTTGGACAATTGGATGGGAAATTGAATTCCTCCCTTGTTTGGCACCTCTGTGTCTCTAATGGACACAGCAAACTTGGGAACGCATACACAAACTCACAAAGTTCTCCAATTCAGGATGGTGCTGGTAAGTTGACACACACTGGTGAAGAATGGTAAATCCCGCTATGCAGCTCTGGAATAAATAAGTCCTTTCTTGTTCAAAGGTTATCCAAACAATTGCCATGTTCAAGCATCCAAATATAAACAGTGGACAAAAGGTAGAACTAAAACTAAACACCTATGAATAGATTGCTTTTCCTCATTTCAACCACTTTTCCCTTTTTTTTTTCTTTTCTTTCTTGTTGAAGTGAAACTTTTTATGGGATGGGGTGAGAGTCCAGAGTGTAACGGAAAACTGAAGGAGAAATATGTAAGTCAAACTCTGCCCTTAAGGGTGGAGTTTGACTTATATACTTCTACTTCAGAGTTTCAAACACATATACACAATGAAGATTTAGAATAAGTGAGTGATCCCACATACACACACACTGACAGTGAAGTGTGTGACCGAGTGAGTGAGTGATCCCACACACACACACACACACACACACACACACACACACACACACACACACACACACACATCAAGATTATTCTTCCTCAGAAGAAACATGGAGGGGAAGAGAGCAACTCAAGAAAGTGGCTGAATGGCAGTTAACATGGTGCGGTGCTGCATACCATATACTTTATCAGTAGAAGCTGAGAGATATTTCAGTTATCATCCTAGAAGAGTCAAAAACAGCAAGCCACATAAGAGAAAGACCAGTGTCATGCCAGAGAGGGATAAACCCCTGATTTTAATCCAGCTGAGCTGGTTTGTTTAACGACCTGGGTACTGAAGGATCTGATGAGGGAAGAAGGGCTGGAGAACAGTAGCTATTATAAGTCTGGAGACCATAGGATTGTGTGTATGCTTGGGAGTGGTCCTACTACAAGAGTCTCTGGTGGAGATCAAGGAACATTGTGTGAACTGTCAGGTTCCTATGGGAGCAGGACTGCCTTTTTTTAATTTGTCCAAGTTTTTTGGGTTTCTAATACCATGACAGGAATGGACCCCCATTCCTAAGTTAAAGTACGATTAAAGTTCATGAAATTATTATTGTTTCACTGTTTGATGTCAGCCAAAAGTGCTCTATGCAGCACCCAATCTGTGCCCAGTAATGACCCCTGCAATTCGTACAGGGTTACATGAACTGATAACATATCTAAATACAATTGTAAATTCTTTTTTATAAGACCCATTGCTCCTACTCCTATTGGAACTGTCTGGGTATCCTTCTTCCACATGGCTCTCATTTTTGCCTGCAGATCCTGGTATTTTATGACTTTGTGTCTCTCTGTACACAAGACACTGTAGTCACTGTGTGGTGATTTCAATGATCAATGCTACTTTTGTCCTCTTTTTTTGGACCACTATATCTGGTTTTCTAGCATCTATCATTTGAACTGTTGGTAATGGGTGATCCCATGTGATATAAACCTCATAATTTTCTATGATGCTTTGTGGCTGACATTTCCAGTGTTTTTCAGCCATTTTGATACCCTAATGTTTGTGCAATCTCCTGTGCAACAGTCTTGCCACATTATTATGCCTTTTAGTATACAGTCCCTCAGCCATTAGTCTGTTGCAACCAGCAACAAGGTGTGCGACTGTTTCCAATTCGGTTCCACAAAACCTACATTTGTCTGTTTCTTCCACATGTTAAATGGACTTTGTAAACCAGCGTGCACGTAGCCCACTATCTTGACCTGCCAATATTAACCTTTCATTTCTTGGTTTGAACTAGCCTCTCCTTAACCATTCCTGCGTTCTTTCTTGATCAACATGAGACTGTTCCAGAAGTTTTCTATACCTGCAACTATATTTATGTTTTTTCCACATTTCTTGCCTTATCATCTGGTCCTTCACCTTATATTCTCTCTTTTGTTTTTTTGGCACATTCAGTTGCTACCTGGTTTTCATCCACTTCTGGTTTTATTTCCATTCCTAATTGATGCCGATAAGCTTCTGCTAGATTAAGCAGAGAAGTCATCTTAGATTTTTTCTCCTCATGTTTCAAAACTTTCACTACATTTGCATCTTATGATGTCAGTAGATATGTGTGGTGTCCCACAATTGCAGATCTATACATGTAAACAATTTCAAGGAGGCCCATCCCTTCTTTAGAATAGGGAATATATAATCATGGTATACAATGATTTTATAAATAATTGGGTGAGCATGAAGCATCCTTCTTGTTTTAATATACAATCTATACAACACTTTTTGGGGTCAGTCAATCACTCCAAAACTGTACGTTAGGACAGGAAGGGCAAATTGATTTATAGCTTGGATCTTGTTCCTAGATGTCAATTTAAGTCTTCTAAAGTATTCCTTACTGAGTTTTATTTGCATTTGCTCATATTTTATTGCTGATCCTGCATCAGTTCCCAAGTATTTATACACTCCCTCTTGCTCAAGTTCTTTTATATCACATTCTTGCTCCAAACTGATGTTTTCCTGGTGCTGCAGTTTTTCTTTTTTAAAGATTGCTTTTGCACATTTATCAAGACCAAATGACAATCCAATATCATCTGAAAAAAAGTTTTGACAACCTGCAGCTGTGCTTTCAGTTCCTCATCTGATGAGCTATACAATTTTAAATCATCAACAAAGAAAATATGAAAAATCATTAGACTTTGCTGTTTTCTAGGAGCCAAATTGTAGCCATGGCCTAAGCTGTTAAGTAAACAGCTTAATGGATTAATGGCAAGGCAAAATAGCAATAGTGACAGAGAGTCACCCTGGAATATCCCCCTTTGAATTTTTATCCCTGGGATTACAATCTGTCCTTTATCATGGCTTAATTGCAAAGTAGTCTGCTGTTGTTTCATGGTTAGTGTAATGTAGTCAATCTGTGTAGGGTGTATCTTTTACATTTTTAAGCTCTCTTTTAACCATGAATGTGGGATACTATCAAATGCTTTTTTATAGTCAATCCATGCCATACTTAGATTCTTCCCCCTTTTTACAGTTCTCCTCTATAACTTTATTCAACAACAAATGATCCTTTGTTCCATATGACTTTCTTTTATTGCCCTTTTGTTCTACTGCCATAATTGAGTTTTCTTCTAAATGACTATAAACTCTGTCTGTATCAATTCCTTTGTATAGTTTATACATCGTTGGAAGACAAGTTATTGGTCTATAATTTTTAGGGTAGCTTCCAGGTTCACTCTTAAGTAAGAGCATTGTTTTTCCTGTTTTTAACCAGTGTGGTATCTGCTCAGGATGCATATATATATATAGTTCTTACTCATGGCTAAATCCTCGTGCAAAGATGTTAATACTTTCAGCCAAAAGTTAGATACTGCATCTGGGCCTAGGGTTTTTCAATTAGAGGCTTTTCTTAACTTGGTTTCAATCTCTCTGGCTGTTACTTCATCCCATTTCATATCCTGTACCTTTAATCATTTTATTCTTTCTTTTACTTCTTCTATCCATTTAGCATATTTCTTATGTTCCACAAGATCTTCATAGATACTTCTCCAAAATGTATCTATTTCTTCTTTTTTTGGTGGTGTTTCAATTCCTTTTACCTTATTTCCAAATTCTCTATAATTTTTTTTTTTTGATCATCAGTAAATTGCTTATTTTGGACTTTTCCTTTATATTTTTCTTCATGTTTTCTAAGTCTTTCCACCTGTGCTGAAATTTTTAGTTTATTTGTGATAGTGCATGATAGATCCTGGTCTGTTCTAATACTGCACATTGCTTTTATCACTTCTATCTTTCTTAGTATTTTTGTTGATCTTTTCCCTCTTCTATAATCTTCTAACAGTGACATTTCTTGTCTTAGCTGCTTTATAGTTTTCTCCATTCTATATTTCCATGAGGGTGTTCGCTTTCATCCCTTCCTTTCCCTCGCTACCCTCTGTTCCTGTGATAGAACTTTATCAGTTATTAATTTAGCAGCACAGTAATATATTCTGTTTACTTCTGTTATATCGCATGGATCTCTTTGAACAGTCCTAATTACTGCGTTCATTTGTTTTATCAAACTTCTGACTTTTGGGGTTTTATTAACCTTCTGCAATCTACTTCTTTTACTGATCTTGATGTATCTGTCTATGCCTATTAAATCAAGCAGTTCTTCTCTTAACTCATTTTCTTCCAAACTGAGGGCACATCCCTTATTTTCTGTTCTGTTCTACAGCATCTTCCTTTGGCACATTCTCTTCAACTTCATCCTGTGCCATCCGTTGCTCTGTCATATAGGAATTCACTAGCCTATTACTCCTCAACACTGACTGCATAAGAGTTTCCACAGTTTCCTGTTCCTTCTTTTGCTGTCTAGCTTCAAGTGAATGTTTTATACTGGTTTCATATGGAAGGCTCCAAAATATCTTGATATGGCACCTGACCAATTGCTTCCTGTTCCACTGGTTTCTCCTTAATTTGGATATCCATTATACTGTCCTGTTGTGGTACTTTCTGCATTCGATTTTATACACTAAATCCTTCTCTTTGCAGTTTCTATTTTTTTTTTTTACTTTTCCATTATTAATCTCTTTTTTCTACTTTTCCACTTAATCTCCTTTTTTGTATTGTAAAGTTTTCCATATCCGGATTCCTTTGTCAGTATTTCTCTTCAAATATCTTTGGTGCTGCTCTTTTTGTATTGGTTAATTTTGCTTTCTCCATTGCATAGATATTACACCATATTAAATCTCTTTTCCTATCCCCTGTTCATATTTCTTCCTCTCATGTCTCCTGATCTTCTTACTTTTCCTTATTCTGGGGATTCACTCCATCATGCTGTGATATAGTCTGTGTTAGACCTTCTACATTTAATCCTTCACTTTGCACGCATTCCATAACTTCAACTTCTATTGCTTTAACTTCTGCTTTACTAATCTTCTTTTCTACATTACATCTTTGTGCTATTAATCTTTTTATTGTGAAATTTTCCATATCTGGATGTTTTTGCCTGTAGTTCTCTTCAAATATTTTTGAAATTGCCTTCTCTATATTAGTTAACGTAGCTTTCTCCTTTGCATAAATATTGCACCATATCCAGTCTCTCTTCCTTTCCCATGTCCATATTTCTTTTTTATATTTTTCAAATACCTCTAGATTTTGTTGTTTATATTTTTGCACTTCCTTAGATGCTAGTTTTTCCAAACAGATCAAAGTTTCTTGATCTATATATTGTTTTTTCAAAAATCTGTTGTATTAATGAATGCAAATTTTTATTTGAAACTTTTGAAAGTTTTTCTTGCGGAAGTATTTTTCTTTCCTCTAATTTCTCTATTAATCGTTTTGTATATCTTTTGTTTGGAAATTCTGGGCTTTTTACATAATAGTTACAATACATAATTTCTTTCTCATCCTCAATAGCCCACTCTATCATCTTTATGGCTCTTCTTTGGTCAATCAATTTTTGTGGACTGCTACTTCCTTCTTCAACAGGGAGTCCATCTTCCCCTTGGGCCTGGCCTGGCCCCATTTTAGGAATGTTTCCATATTTTGAAGATTCTACACTGTCATTTGGAACTCACTGCCAGTGAAGGACAACCGTTGTATTAAAAAGTTACATTTCCACATTGCATGTCACACTTTGCTGAGACATATAAGGTGAGATTATACACTTAAGTAAAAAAATATATCTTTGTGTCTGCCATGCACGTTAGAAGTAAAACTTCTGTAATGAAGTGCAAAAATGTACTTATTACGGAAAATATGTGTGCATATGTCTGTGGTGTTCATATTTGCAATTCATTACAGAAGTTTCACTTCTAAGTTGCGTGGTGGCCATGCACATATTTTTTTTTATTGATTTATTTATTTGGTGGGGGCAGGCAGTGTTTGCTCAATGCACTGCTTACCTCAATCATGGGAAATGGAGTACAATTAATTTCAGGTTTGGCCATGCGTATCTCAGTTGCCCAAAGTACAGCAGTGCACAGACTGGACATTGGAACATGCAGGAAGCAGACAGAACACCTGTAGACAGGACCCAGACAGCCAATAATTAAAGCCAGTTGCATTCAATTAATTCTGTTGGGCACTGCGCAAACCTGCTAAGTGGGTTGCACAGCAGTTAACACAGAGATCTAAAGAATGATTAGCAAATTAGGGAATGTTTTATTACTAGTCCTGTTGTAGCAGGTATAAGTGTAGGGCTGGAATACAGATGTGTCTGGTTTCTAGTACAGGGTGTGCAACCCTTTTGTTACTGTTGTGAGATTGCAGTTTATAGCAATGTACTGAAAAATAGACAAGTGTTATTTCAACATTCTTGTGGCAACAGGTTTAAGTGTAGGACTGCCATACACAGCATCCTGGGTTTTAATACAGGATAATCCATGAACTTTTACTGTTGTTCCACTTCCCATTATATTCCCTCACACTTATAACACTTTAGATAGTGGAGCTGATATGAATTATATGTATGATGGATGAGACACCATTATTGTGTTTTCAGATGTATGACTGAGGCTATGCTGTCTATTATAGTTCTGTAAGTATAATTCTGCTATCTGGACTTACATGGCCTTCACAATTACCTAAGATACATACACAACTGGATCTATATACAAGAACCTTGTCAGGTCACACACATACAAGTACAACAGCTCATACTGTCAGCTGTATTTATGTATCATCCCTGGCTATGAGTTCTTGCCTTCTTGACACATTTGATTCAGTCAAATTGGCTATACAAAAGTATTGTGTTGTTGTCACCCCCTCTTTGTTGAGGTGACAGTCCAAATTCAGTTAATATTCTGCACATAGTTTCAGTTTACATTGTTAAAGGAAATAGATAGCTTTGTTTTTTTTCCTAACTCCCACTTGCTTATTCCTGTGCTGCTTTCACTTTGATCTTCGCCCTGCTTGTTCTTCATTTCACTACTTTCCTATCTACTCCATTTTAACACCTTTAATCTGGTCAAACAATGGAATCCCACACAACACACACAAGTAGCAGTAAAAGCAATGGATCCCTCCACTATTTAGGTTCTATGTTTGCGCAGAGGTACATATTGTGCACTGATGTGTAGTGATGGTAAGCAGTAGCAAAAAGCTGCAGTTACCTCCACACAATGCCAACACACACCAAAACATACATAACAAAACACACATAGCAACACTAAACCCACATATGTGGACGCCCTTAACAGTAACTTGCTCAAGCAACAAGGACCTCCAAAGCTGAAACGCAAACAAACACCAGTCACAACCAAAGTTTCACATAGCCCACAACACCAGTGTGCCACCCAACAACAGCCCCTAAGGCAAGACAACGTATCCAACACTTTAGTCATAGGAGACTCTATAGTCAGACACACTGATGTCCCACTCACCAGGCTGAACAAGGAGAAAATTACAGTCAGCTGCCTGTCGGGTACCAGGATATGCCACATAATGCATGCACTCAAGTCACTCCACAAAAAGTACAAATATGACTCTGTAATTGTCCGTGTTAGAGTGAATGACTTGAGATGTACCTCCCTGGACTACATGAAAAGAGACATGGAAGAGCTCTCAGATCATATGGCCCAGGCAGGTATGACCCTAGCCCTGAGTAGCATCTTGCCTTTGCCCAGAAGGATACCAAAGTATAAGGACAAAATGATTGACTTCACCAATTGGCTAAGCTTCTGGTGTCATTCAAAGTGGATCCAGTATCTGTCTGCCTGGGATGACATGATCAAAAGGCCATGATGCTTTGCCAGAGATGGTCTACACCTGTTGCCCCTGGGATTCAGTTTACTGGCTAAGGCTCTTACCACCCCTATAGTGCCTTTTTTAGGCAAAGTTCAAAGGACCAAACCACCACCATAACAAGTACAAGCATGAAAAATCTGAAGGTAATGCTACTCAATGCTAGAAGTCTAAACCTCAAAATGCACTCTCTCGAGGCACTCCTAAAAATGGAGAACATTGATATCTGTGCAGTAACTGAGACCTGGTTCAAGGCTCTAGAGAGCACCCCTGTAATACCAGGCTACAAATCTTATCACACTTTTCGGCCACCAAACCAGGACCGAAACACTAAAGGTGGAGGAGTGTCCATATTCACCAAGGATATTCACAACACCAGGCTAGCTGCCCAACACAATGCATCTGCAATTCTCCGGGTACAACTAACACTAGCTAAGACTGCAATCCAAATTGTAGGTTGCTACAGATCCCCCACCATGTCCCTAGATTCTCACTACACCTTTCTAAACATACTGGAAAATATTAAGATACAACCATACACCCTAATACAGGGTGATTTCAACTACTCTACCATTAACTGGGGAAACTACTCATATACCAACACCTTTGTCCAATGGTTCATGGAATTCATAAAATCAAACGCACTGGATCAATCCTTAGTCCCACTAGGGTCTCCAATATCCTAGACCTGGTCATTACCAAGATGGGAAATCGATGTTCCACACCTATAGTCACCCCCTCGTTGGTCAGGTCTGACCATAAGTTTATTACCCTTGACATCCACATCCCACCCCCACCCCCCAGTAAGGAAACCTCTGTAAAAAACTTCTCCAAAGCCAACTCCATGCTACTCAAGTCAGAAGTGACAAACTTCATGACACCCATGCAGATGAGAACTGAAAGCTTGACTGCTGAATCCTACACTAAGGTACTGTACAAGCATATCCATTCGTGCATGAATCATGCCATCCCCAATAGAACCAAGATGCCCTCCTCCAAAAAGAGGAAGCCAATCTAGTGGTTGCTTGGCAGGAACAAACTTTACAACAAAAGGAAGAAACTGTTACAGAAAAGAGGAAATTCCCAGGATGCAAAAAAACTCCCTTACCAGTCTCAGTAAGAAGCCGAGATATCCCTCATAAAATCCTCCAAAGCTAGTTACCAAAATAAAATTGCCAAAGATTCCAAAGACAACCGCAAGACATTCTATAGCTATGTCAAGAATCTAAATGGCAATGCTCAGATCTGCTCTGAGCTTCAACAGAATGGCATTAAATATACTGATCCCAAGGATATTGCCAATATCCTGGCAGATCAATTCAATGCAAACGTCACCCCCCTCTCACCCCCTAAAGGGCCCATCTCAGTGCCAAAAGATTGCCAAATTCTGGTAATAATTGCCACACAGGTAAAAAATGCACTCTCCAAAGCTAAGAATATAGCATCCATGGGACCAGATGACATCCAAGGATGTGTACTACATGAACTACAAAATTAATTGGCACCTCACCTAAGTGTCATGTTTAATCATAATCTTACCTCAGGCTTTGTGCCCACTGAGTGGTGCACAGCTAAAGTTATCCCATTGCACAAGGGGGGATTCACCTTGGATCTTGGGAACTACTGCCCCATCTGTCTGATGAGCCTGATTTGCAAGGCCATGGAATGCATTATCATGGAACGTATAAACAGAGACTTTGGCAACCTTCAAACACTGTAACCCATGCAGTTTGGGTTGATGAAGAGCCGATCTTGTCTCCTGAACCTGATTGGCTTCTTCGAACCAGTCTCCAGAGCAGTGGACAAGGGTAAGGTGGTCCACACAGCCTATCTGGACCTCGCCAAGGCCTTCAACACCATCCCCTACTCTGGAATCATAGGCAAACTTACTAAGCTGGGCATTAATCCCTACATCACTTGATGGGTTGCCAACTGGCTTACTGACAAAACCCACACTGTAAAAGTAGCTGACTCCAAATCCAGCTCCAGACAAGAGGAAAGTGAAGTACATCAGGGTTCAGTCCTGGGACCGCTCTTGTTTGGCATCTACTTCTCTGAAGTACAGGCCAACACTAAGGGACTCTGTCTAACAAAGTTCACATATGACTGCAAACCGGGAGCCATTATTGAATCCCCAAATTATGTGGCTATTCTACAAAAGGGTCTTACAGAAACAGATTGCTTAGTACCCTAGCCATGAGCTCAAGCTCAGTGCCAAGAAATGTATAGTTATCCCCTTTGGGAAAAAATATGCACCCATGAATTACAACATAGGTGGCAGTACACTAAACACCAAAAGTGTGATAAGAGACTTAGGGACACAGGTGGACAGTGGTCTCACCTTCGATAACCACATCACCACAACAGTCAGGAAATCCTTCTATGTGGCACACCTCATCACTAAGGGCTTTTCATCCAGAAAAAATGAGGTCATTATCCCACTGTACTCATCCCTCATTAGACCCATTATAGAATACAATGCCCCATTTGGTATGTACCTCTCAAGACATCTGCAACAACTGGAAATGCCACAGAAATACCTCAATGAAAGAATCACAGGCCTAAAGCAGATGCCCTATGTTGACTGTCTAAAAAAAAAACTCAACCTATACTCTGTCACATATCATCTACTCAGAGGCGATCTCTGCTTAACATACAAGGCCATGTCAAACCTATAGCTGTTGGACATGCTACACTTAAAGAAATCCCAATCCCTCAGAGACACATGGTCCAAGGATCTAAACCTTGTCATCACAATGAACAAAACATGCTGGCAGGATAGTTTCCTGACCCAGAGACTCCACAGACTCTGGAATAGATTGCCCATACATGTTAAGCAGAGCGCTTCTTTGTCCCTCTTCAAAAGGAATCTTGACGATTGGATGGGAGATAGGAAATTCACCTCAGGGATCACGTCAGTTGCCCTGCTAGACAAGGGTACAGGGAATAAATACTGCAGGAAGAAATAGCCAGGGAATTGTTACAGCTAGGCTTGTATAGGCCCTACGGCCAATAGCCTAGTACCAACCTATGAACCTATGGACATGTACTATAAATAATTCATGTCATTGCATTAGCAATGTTTATTTAAAAGTATTTAAAAGTATATGGTGCACCTGGATTGGAATCCAGTATCATCTGAGCTCAAAAAGAAATATGTCAATGGATTTACACCTACTGCCACAAAGTCAGATAAGTAGCAGGTGTGTTTCACAGACTCATTACTAACACTCTCAGACTTTTCACAATGAGGCTTGCATTTACACACTGCTTAGCTATGCACGAACATGGAAAGTATTGAAAATATGTATCTCATATGTGCAAACACTACTCCTTTGTAACACAAGTACTGAGTATGTGAAGGACATCCACATCTGAGGCCATAATACCTCCATAGTTCCCAGCCTTCATCACAGCAGTAACTGAGTACAATGCACCCTTCTTCATGTACCTCCCTCCACATCTTCCACTGATGTGTAACTGAAGTGTACCACCTTTGTTACAGTGAGTTGTAACACAGCTTATTGGCCATACCAAGTACTCTTTTTGTGGCATGAACTTGACTGTCTGATGGTGCAGAACTCCCATCACATCAAGTTGTTACACCAGATGCATGTGCGTTCCCTCTTCTGGTGATGCACACAGTACATATATAGGTGTTTGAAAACATTAATGGAATGGATAACATTCATGACAGTATGGATTGTGCTATATATATATATATATATATATATATATATATATATATATATATATATATATATATATATATATATAGATAGATAGATATATGCCATGCACAACAGTCAACTAGCCTGTATTGTTCATAATGTCACATGCAGTTATAGCAGTGTCCCTCCTAACACCTCCAGCAGATGTTGCAGTACCAGGACACTGTTCATGATTACCCTCATAGAGTGTGGACATATCATAATAGTTGTACAAGTGTGTTTGTGCAGAATCATCTCTGTGCTCTTTAAGTCACATATGTTATGCCAAAGGCATGGAATTACTAGTAGTATTAATCTGATATTGTTCATGATTATACTTGGTTCTTTTAATGTTTTCCATGAGCCTATACCTGTGTCCCACTTTCTGGAGACCTCTGCTGAGAGTACACTCATACTGAGGCAAATCAGTTTGCATAGCTTCACAATATGCACTCTACTCCAACTGTATGTCAGATCCCTGATAGATGTCCTCTGCATTCTTCATGTAAGGATGCTTATCTTACATACATCCTCCCCATTGTTATGGCACTTTTTGTGACAGTCACATAATACACATTTTCACTGTGCAGTCCCTATTGTACCATACTGATATGTGATTGGTGTTGCGGCTACACCCATCCTCCATTGACATATCCTCATCTGATGTACATTAAGTTGTTTCCACCTGTCCTCTTTCCCTGTGTTCATTCCTACAGTTCATCTATATGTTTGTATTCAATACACACACTTCCCCTGAGTGCTTATTTTACATGGCAGTCAATGTACCCCTACAGATCATTTACACAACTTCAGTACAGAATGCCAGGAATGGGATTTCACAATACTCTGTAATGTAGATACACTGTCATGTACTGTGTTTGCACCATATACTTAACAATTGTACCTCTTAACTGTCCAGATTTTCACAGAATGTCCAGATGTGTTCCTTATCAAATTTGTGGCTTTCACCATATCACTGGGATGATCTCAGGATAGCTGTGACTCAATATTACATACATTTTTGAGTTTCACACTTCAAATCCTTCAGAACATGCATCTTAACACAATCCCTTGTTATTCCAGCACATTTCTATAATGCAAATATGTCAAATATATCCTTATTTCTGGGTCATTGCCCTGAGTATGTTGGCCTTTATCCAGATGTCTTGCAATAAGAGATTGAGAGCTAACTGTGAAGCCTTGGTGATCATTGTGGAATTCCGCAGAAAACATGAGTGTTCTAATATTAACAGAAGTGCTACCTGTGTTTGCTTACACCAGGCAACCTTGCTTATTTACATTTAAACATGGTGCACAGCATGAATATGCAATGAGCACTGCTGCTCACCGCACATCACCATGCACACATGTCAATTCTATGTAGGCTTCAAAGCCCACACAGAGTTCATTGAATTCTGGGGATAGTCTTTTTTTCTATTATTACTGCTGACTTTATATTTTATTTGTCACACATTACATGTGATAATATGATCATCTTGTTGCTTTTGATGCCAGAATTTAAACACATGTTTTGAAATCTTATGTATTTTCTGATGAAGTTCTAGATGGTTTACTAAATAAAAGCTCTAAAATGTTTACATGAAATTTTTGTGGTCTTGTAATATAACGGGTGTTTTATTTGTATTTTTTATTGTTGGAAGATAAATGTGCCTCTGAGTAAAACATTAAGTTATATCAAGCATATGCAACTTAAACACACAAGCAGAAAAAGTCAAAATCATTGCCGATTATGTTACAATCATTTTACAGACACATCAAACGTGAGTAATGCTCAAAAAAAGAAAGGGAAGAACAAATTCTTGTCTTACAGACATATATTTCTAGTGTGACATGCTTCAGTAGAATAACATCTACAAATATCCCATGCAGCAAGACTTCTATTATGAAAGGACAATGGACAAGTGTAAGAAAATTGGTATAGTGCTCCCTAAATGCAACATTTCAAAATTACAAAGCTGAATATGTGTTCTGTTTTTTTTTTTTCATCCAAATAGCAATATTGATGTGATAAACACTGTTAATCTTATCAGTGTTTCATGGAAATGTCATGGCCTCCCTGTTCATAAGTAGAGTGGGTGATGTCTGTGTGAACGTAGAGATCATTAATGTCAACATTTCAATTGTATATGGAAACATAGTTGAGAACCATCACACTCATTCAAGTGGTGATTATTAAATTATTTATTGGCTTCATCCTTTGCTCATTACTTGGCATTGCATGTCAGTAACAGTCACCATTCATTATCTGTGAAAGGCAGTTATGTTTCCAAGACAAAAATTAAACATTTAATTTGGTATACATAATTACATAGACATCATTAGTGTGAATCAGGCTTCTGTCAGTGGCTTTAGTCAGCACTCTGGTCAATACTTAGTGCAGATAATATACCTGTTATGTAACTTTTTCTGTGGCTCAGCATGCTAATGTAGTAAATTCTGAGTAACAGCAGAAGTAATTCTGTGTTTGAATCCAGAATACAAATTGTTTTAATGACCGGATCAGAAAAAAAGTATACTTTTTACTGGTAATTGAACATGAAGTACAACTAGTAAGTTGCAAACTGAAACTTACAACATAAGCCTGTGTAATGAATGTTAAATAAGTTAACTGTACTCTGTCTGAAGTGTGTTAAGTATTGCACTGATCATACAAAATTTAAAGCACACTTGCATATTTATGATGTTGCCGATATTTCTTGGAATAAAAAATGACTCATTACAGTTAGCAGCATTAAGTGTTAGGCAGTCCATTAAGAGGTGAGCAACACACATTTTAAAATATGATTGAACATGGCTGCAGTGTAATGGGATTTGGCATTACCCTAAGTGTATATGGTAATGGCATAAGCTGCGTAGAACAGTATGTTATGTAAAGTATTCACCCATGGCTTCTTCCTCAACATGTGTTACTCAGATAAATAAAATCAATGCAAAGGAAACTATTTTACAGGAGTAAACAATTGCCTCAGAATGTAAGTCCATCAACATACCAACTCCATGTCCAACACATAAAGACATATCAGAATTAGATCTATCTCCAGTAATGTTCAAATTGTCATACCTCAACTTACATCCTGAAAACATTGTTTCACCTGTGGCATTCAGAGTTCATATAGACAACAGCAGTTCAGTTTCCATTTTTTGTCACAAGTTCATTTCCTGGATGCTGTCAGTCACAATTTGGAAAATCTAAGTCCCACCAAGACATTATGTCCCAATTTACATATACCTATCAAATAACAACATGGAATGATACTGCCATAATTGAAAATATCATGTGATATTTATTTGTCACAAAACTCTATTTATGATTACCATGCACCATACCATAGAACATGGTCAATATATTGTTTCAAATGTAACTCAGATCTCATCATTAAAAAACATTTGATAAAATCACTGTGGAATATGTGAAATACACTGAGCATCAAACATGGCCAATTCTCACTCCCCATGTTTCAAACCTGCATTGTGCTTTAAAGAAATCATACCTGAATTCGGCCGCCGACCATTTGTATGATTTCAATCACTCAAATGACGTTGGAAACCTCAGTGTAGGTAATATTAATTCAGAGAGGAGGTGCCTACTGGTATGCTACAGGTTCTATGCTTGATCGCTTCATGTTCAGAATGTATTTGTACTGACCTCAAAACAGCTAGCAATGATCTCTAGTTCACAAAATTTACTGATGAATGCAAACTGGATGTAATTGCCAAGTTCCCAAAATATGCATCAACCTTTCTTAATAAACTAAAATAAGATAATAACTGGTATTAACATAAAGGACTGCAATTAAATAAAAGAAATAAACAAAAAACACCTAGTACTGTGCTGCACAAAAGATAAAAAAAACAAAAAATGTGGTCACTGAAAAGAGTCAAAGAATTTTACCAATACCAAGAAATATAACATTATCTCCTTTTAGAAACAGCTGACTAATGCAGCATACAATATTAGCAACACTACATTAACAACTGAGACACTGATCAGATATCTTGGCACCTGGCTAGATATCTCCTTTTCCCTCTCCTTTGATCACCATGTAGCAACTATAGATAAGAGATTCTTCTATATTTCAAAACTAAATAACAAAGACATCTCTTCCAAATTCAGTTAATTCATCATTACCTTATGCTGTGCACTGGTCAGACCCAAAACTGAATATAACACTACCTTTTCCATCTATTTTTCTAGACCTCCCCCCAAAAAAAAAAAATAATAATAAAGCCACATAGTCTCAAAAATCTTAGTTACCATGAAAGACTGGAAGCCTTTTCTCTATAATCTGTGTCGTATACACTCCTGAAGGGAGATTTTGCCACGCTTAGCATGCCATTAGGAATCCAACTATCCTTGACTACCTTTTTTCTATAAGTCAAATAGAGCAGCCAACTAATGCTACAACAGAAAATTAAAAAAAAAATGGAAGGACATGTACATCATTTTGCATCTTCTCCTCCTCTGAAGTAAATTTCCTCTACAGGTCAAGCAGATCTATTCCTTGTTGTCCTTGTAGTCATTTGAATGACTTGATGGTGCACTTACATTTACCCCAGGACTCACAGGCCTCACCCTCCTTGAAAAATGATTGTAGAACCTGAAGATGGTTACTGTCAAGGTGCAGCTGACCTCTGGTCTGATTGTTTTGTATACTCTAGGATAATAAAACTCAAGACAGAAAAAATAAATACAGATATCTTTGCTGTATTATTATTTAGTAACACTGATTTGAAATATCCATCCTGCCACTGTCTCAAGGTTAGCAAGGCAACTGTGTGATAAACATCAACATGTTGAATTTTGCTGTAATTTCACAGTCAGCTAACATACCTATCTAAAAACATTTTGACAGACAGAATTAAATCAAACTTTTTTTTCCATCAAGAAAAATGTAACTCATACTGCAGCAATATTAAATGGTTTCCTGACAACATTTAATTCCCTTCCCAATTGCTTTGTATATCACAATTGTATTATAATATTAGACAAGTATTTTCTGGAAGACATGAAGTCATTCTGACCTTTTATTAAGTTAACATAAATAATTGAGGATTTTAATGTTAGATATGCATTGTTAATATTTGCCTGTCTAGAAGTATTAATAAATTATGAAATAAGAAATACATATTAGTGGCAAATGAATTATGTGCAAGTACTAACAAATTAAGAAATAAGACATATCAGGATCCTTTTAACATTTTTATTCAGGAAAGAAAAGCTCTGAACACAATGTTAAGATTTGATTGCATTAGACCACTGCTTAGATAAAACACAATTATAATACCGACATATTTGAAGAATAAATGTATTTGCGCTTGTTGAGTACAGTGTAACTAGAGTTGCAGTTCCCAAAAGAGCTCTGATTTCAGAGCTTGAGGCTTGAATTATCACAAAGTATACACTCAGGAAAATAATCAAATGTGGACAAGCACAGAAACCTATTTTGTTCAATGCCTTTAATTTTTGTTGAATTTAATTCTACATGAAATACATAGGTTTATGTGCCTAAAGTCACTTAGCAAATGATTCACATATGCGTTCTCCTTTCTGGGATACGTTTTGGTTCTGGGAAATGTGAAAGCTCGCACTCTTGAAGAAAAGGGCTGTTAAGCATATTGATTAGCTTTATTGTCATGCAGTACATGTTTTGAAGTCTTACAGTGAAGTGATGCCATCTGTTCTGTAGGAGAAAAGAGCTGGTCTATAGTTGAGTGCCCTAATGTATTTTATTTATATATATAATGGATTACCAAGATGCTCTATGGATTTTTGGTGTTTTATTTTGCTATTAAATACACAAAAATAAATGATAGGCAACATTTCCAATAACTTTTCAATGTCTAAAAATAAAACATGCATTTTATACAAAACAGTATGGGCACTGACTGACATACCCTTTAAGGAGAAAATATTAAAATTGTCTTTTCGTATGCTCTGAAATACTTTCAGATATATGCAAATGTTTGTCCACAAGTCATAGATAATAATAAATAAGTATGTACCCTTACAACAAACTTACAAAAAGGGCAGTAATATATTTATATTAAAGCTTTAATATCACAGTAGATGCATCTTAAACCAGACTCTCAGGGTTAATGTTAACAACTTCCGACAAGTTTTTGATGAAATAAAGAGCAGAATTTAAATGGCTCGTCTGCTCCATAGCACGGTGTCAAATGGATCAGATACTCTTCTATATAAATGTGCATATTTTTCATAGGTAATGATGAATATTAATACTTTGTGTAGGCTATGCTATTATAACAAATGTACTTATGTGGATAGTATGGCTACCTTTTCGAAAATAATGTATTTTCAGTATTCAGCACTAAGAAATTAATGCAGACAGTTGATCAGATATTTACAACAAGGTGATGAGCACTGTTCAGTCTTTCCTGAGGCATGCTACAGTCATTTGTGATAAATCAATAACTAAAATTAAAACATTATACTTATCTGTAAAAAGTTAGACTGTTGTACTGTGAGGGCCTCAGCCATTTGCCTATACCACATTTTCTAACTGATTCAGTATGAAGTGGGAAGGTAGAGCTAAAGAACTGAGAAAGAAGGAGTTGTCATAGCTTTGTTAGTGTGGAAGAAGAAAAAAAAGCTGACTTAGAAAAGTATAAGAATAGTGTGTTTTTTGTCAATTTTAGATGGTATCATACTGCAAGATATCAACGTGCTATGTAAGAATTTCTAAAAATGTGAAAGGACTTCAATGATCCATTCCATTCCATTTTTATAGATTGGCCTAGGATCACTGCAATCTGCTGAATTATATTCCATTAAGATAGATTGCTTTGTACAGCATTTGTAAACTGTAGCTAGAACTTATAATGTAAAAAGGAAGAAAGAGCATGTTTTTGGAGATGTGCATTCATCAAGCAGAAATTACCATTTCCTTTAAGTCAGTTAAGATCACATAAGAGAAGGTAGACTTGTGAACAGCAGAAAATAATTGATGAATGCAGTTTGTCTGAAGGGACTTTGCAGGCATATTGCTAGCCTTAGGTAAATTGGCACCCTATGGAGAAAAGGATCCATGGTGCAAGTTATCTGCCCCCCAGCCCCTGTTGTCCACCCCATTCACACTATCTGGATTACTTTTTTAACTTTTTCTCACATTTTATTTTACTCTTCAGTTTTTCTTGCAGTTTATCATCCATTCATGCTCTGTCTAAGCTATAATGCCCTCTGTTAACTGTAGATGAAACTATATTAAACCATGGGTATGGGGGCTGCAAGTTCCCCAGAAACCATGGAGGTTCTAGATGCTCTGAGTTGCATTTTACAGTTCTTGTAAATGACACCTTCATCCATTGAATGCCTGAACAAATACCCTTATCAAAGAAAGAAATGTAATCTAACTCTTCAGCTTTTTTTCTGCAACCTTTCTGTAAATCTTAACTGGCCAAGACTAGACTTTAATAAACACAATGGAAATAACAATATTAAGCCAGACATTTGAGGTCCAATGTGCCCTCATTACCCATAAGGCTTCTAGATGCTTTTTAGATTTTTTTAAATAACTTTTTTTTTTACCCAGCAATGGCCTGAATGAAAACCATGATTAAGAAAATAAATTTGGTCTTATTTTTCATATTTGCTCTTTCCTGCATCATTTCAATAAATCCTAACTGTACAAGACTACACTGTAATAAATAAATTAAGCTGGGGGTCTGGGGGCTGCTTGACACATAGAAGCCATGAGGTTATAAATACTCTGAACTATATTTTAGAGATATTTTCCAATATTTTGATCCAATGATGACCTCAACAAAAATCATGCATATAAAAATAAATTCAGTCTTACTTTTTTATTTCAGGGAAGAAATATGTTATAGGTAAGTTTTAATGCACAAAGCTTGCTTAACACCATTTCACTATAAACTGGGAAGAGAAATGCTTATGAGAATACACATCTGAGAATGGAATCTTCCCTCCCCCACCTTAAAATAGGTAGTCACTTTCTGTGTATCCCCTTCTGGTGTTAAATTGGGATTAAAACTGAGACATAAATGCCCATCGTCATATATCTTGACCTGCAACATGCCTCATCGGCCCCTACCACCAAAAGATAGGCACCTTATGCATGCCATTCTGATGTCAGATTGGGATGAAACTGAAAAAAAAATGGAATGTAATTTATTTGCTGCCAAACATATATAAACAGCATGCTTTTTTACAGCCCCCAATATATAGCTACCTATATATGGAACAGATGTTTGACTGTGAAGGAAATGAAAAAAAAATAATGATTGCAATAATGTTTCTAACTTGTTACATCTAGCCAGTACAGCAGAGTGCTTCTATGCAAGCTATAGGGACACTCAGTGCATACATTTGAAGTATGTAAGGAAAGTTAAAGAAATAAAAACTGCACTCTCCAGAGTACAACACAAGATATAGTGACTTATGAGGTTTAGGAGCAATATTAAATAAATAATGACATTGTCCCCAGCCCCACAAAAGTTACAGTGTCCTTCTGTGTACAACAATAAGCTGGGCTGTTTTTAAACTCGATGGGGCTCAGGGCAGTGGTGAATAATAAGCACTTGTTGAAATCAACTTATACAGCCTTAGTGTGTGGGAGGGTCACCAGGCCCACTCTCATTTTTTTATGATAGGTGACAATTCAGCTAAGCAGATGACAAGAGGGTTGGTTATATTGTCTAAGCAAATTGTGCCAAGCAGTTATACCCACATCTGTGCACAATTCAGATATGTGATTGTGTTAAATGAGGGTGGCCATGTAATATATTTCACATTTCTTCCAAAAAAAACAATTGCCACATATTTAAGCATTGTGTTTTGCTTTGTATAAATCACATTAGCCAAAACTAATAATTTTACAAATTAAATAATGGTGTTCAATAATTTAATAATTAAGTTAATAATAATTTTAACAATTTTATTTTTTCTTCAAAAAGATTTCACAAAGCCAGAGTAATAAGCAAGCAGAAGCAGGCAACTAGTCATGTTCTTCCACAAACACCCCCATCAGTTGTATCCAGTCTCTCAGTGTATACCAGGTATACATATAAGTAGTCCATCTCAATTCTCAACAAGTATGCTTTAGTCCTGCAAAGCTTGATATTGACTGTTTAAAGTCAGCCAATTACAAGAAGATCTGTTACTTTCATGCATCCACATCCAACCCCATCTCACCAGTTACAACCACAACTGATGGCTGTGTAATATTATTTCACCTCCATGGAAACAAGTTGTCGCATATTACATTATTCCAAGTTGCTCCACACAAAAGGCCATAAATATCACTAAAATAGCTTGTTGTGGACTGACAGCATCAGTGTGCAAACAGTAATAATACTTACCTTAGCTTCTTTCTTTAGTCACATTTCATTCCTCTCAACTGTCCAAAAGTCTGTATCACGTTCCTGATTTTGATTCCTATGCTTGATTTATCTGTTGTACATATTTTTTCTGGTAAAGTACAGAACATTGTAGTCAGTCAGAAAAGCCAGGCACTGCAGATTAGTTGTCAGACTTGTTAATACTGTGCCACTGTAAAAAAAAAAGAAGTTAGCCTTTTTTGCCTATATTTGAACATTGCAAGTTATTTCCTTGACCGCACAATATCAAGTCTAACGTGAGGTGACTTTGAGGACCTTAACTGGTTTGTCCAGTACACTGCATTGCACTAAAAATTAAATAAACAAGGAAATATCACTCCTACAAGAATAATGCCCTAGGCAGATGCCAATAATCCTGTCCATAAGGCCAGCCCTGCTCAAATGCAAATGGAAAAGTAGTTCAGCATTATCATCAGTATTCCTGACTGCTATGCAGAGAAAATGAAAGTAAAAAACATGACATGAGGTTTTATCTGAAGTCTCCTATATCTCTGAATTGTTTTCTGAAATTGATAATGTCTTGGAATGAGACTAAATATACAAAATCTACTGTAGAGGCATCCCCACAGGAGCTGATAATGGAAGACTTTGCCCCACAGCATTATGCTTCCTTTTCCATTATCTCTCTGTCTGTGTCTCTAGATATCTGTCCATGAATTGGTCCAGCCATCTATCTCTCTGGATAACTTTTTTTTTCCTGTCTCTGTCTATATTTGTCTTTATCTATATACATTTTTAGTTCTCTGTCTTCAGCTCTGTGTCTATTGTCCCTCTCTTTTTTATCTCTCTGTCTCTTACACTTACTATCCATTTTTTTAGCCCTATATCTGGTAAGTCTGTCAATAATACCATTGCTCTATCTGTTTCTGTCTTCCTCTTTCTCTCTAACAATATTTCCTTTTCTACATCTATTTCTCTGCCATTTTCTCAGTTGTTCCGCTGGTTCACTGAAATGGGAAATCGATATTCTTGTCTCTATGATCTCGTCTTTGATGATATGGGGTGTCCACAATTTCAGGTAGATCCATATATATATATATATATATATATATATGTATATAGAGCAATAGATTAGGTATAGATGTAGATATGTATATATATATATATATATATATATATATATATATATATATATATATTCCCCATAATGGACAAGCTCTCTCACCCTCTAAACTTATGATGATCATCATGGCTGAGAAAACTAAAAAGAGAACATGAAGAATCTCACTAAAAACATACAGATGTCTTGCACTGTTAATTGAAGTTCCATGAAACACAAATCAAATGTTGCATCTTATGAACTGTATGATATCCCTCTATCTACTCTATTCATTTATGCATTTTTCCTTTTGTTTTGCCACCTTCATTTATTTCTCAAAAAGTTTTTTTATTCATTTTGTATTGATCTATGTCAACTAAATCCCCATATGGCATTTAGGAGGAAAGAGTTATGTTGAATACAAAGGCATTGCACATTTATGATTATGCTCATTCATGTTATCTTAGCACAAGGGCTGCCAAATCAGGTGAAGCCAATTTATAGTTTCCTGTGAGGAATGCATGTCTGCAATATCTTCTCTGGCTTGAAAAATCATATGTAGATGAGCCATTTTCATGTGTAACATTGTACTTTGTATTTATTAATTTCATATAAACTAGCTGAGTGGTCAGATAAGGCAATCAGCACTACTGTTATACTCCTGAGCATAAATCTTTATTTGTCTGGCTCAGAAATCAGGGAAAATTCAAGAAGTAATGAGGGGCAAAGGCCAAAATCAGGGACAATTTGTAAATATTATTGCAATTCACTTAGAAAGTTAATAGAACAACAGGTTTTGTGGCAATTCATTTTTCATGAGGGAAATAATTATGAAACTGTAATGTCTGGCATCATTAACTATAATTCTGAATGGTATACCAGAAAATCAAAAATGTCATGAGTGACAGTGTAAGCATGTGAGACAAATTCGGGGATGCTCTGCAAAATTAGGGACAGGTGAAGACTAAGCTGTTGAGAAGCAAAATCATTTAAGAGAAAATACTTGGAACTATACCAAAAGGGTAAAGCGTGCAAAAACTGATTTTGCAAAAGTAAAGCAAGTTTCACAATAGGAGAAAAGAAAATCCAAGATTCAGTAAAATGACACATCGCTGACTTAAATATGCATAAAGTTAAAATAATTCTACAAGATACTGCCTATGCCTATACTTCTGTGTGGTAACCTTACAATTCTGTTAGACAATTTATAATGCACTAATTAAAAGGAAGGATTGCTAAACAACTGTGAAGCCTATTGTGTCTAGAGAAGCTGGGTGTATTTACATGACCAATGACTAGGGCTATGGAGCATTATCTAAAATATTAAAGCAGGAAATAATATTCCCTAACTAAGCAAACAAGTTTTAGACAAAAATGTATATTGTTTGGAATTTAGAGCCAAACACTTATGAGCTAATTCATCCATCCTCAACCCCTTTTTTCTATTTTGCACATGGGGTCTGGGTGTCACTTGAACAGTGACAATCATCTCAAGCCAAATTTATACCACCTGGTGGCTATTCCTGCCATGGTAGTTCATCCATACCATTCACTTGCACACATACTCGCACCTGTGGCCAATTTAGAGTGTCCAATCCACCAACCTCATGTCCTTGGAATGTGAGAGGAAGCTGGAGCACCCAGAGAATATCTATGCAACCACAGGGACAATATGCAGAGTCCACACAGAAGGTACACCGGCTGAGAATCGAAGAGGAGAACCTCTTGCTGTGAGAAGATAATGCTAACCAATGCACCACTTTGCCTGCCCCTTTAAGACATTATGGCATAATGCCACAGCAGAATTAGATATAAAAAACATTACTATTATACCATACTCAGAAAAGGACTGTAGATTCTTAGCTTTAGACACCCTTACTTTTAATTATTAAAAATGGTAGTATGCAGTTTTTCTGATGGTGATTCATCAGACATACATATTTTGATGAATCTTTCCAGCAAAAGTAAGTTCTAAAAACAAGGTTCTGCTTGAGAGTTGCAATTTTTCCACTGGAGGGTAATACCCACATAAAGTGACATTGTGCTTGCTGCAGCCCACTAAAGAAAATCAGCCCATAACTTGGATTTTGTGGAAGAAAACCTCCCCAGTTGCATCTGAGCCAGAAATCTGTGACCAGTCACCACAACACATATTCTCTCTCTATCTCTCTCTCTTTGTCTCCATATTTCTCTCTTACACACACACACACACACACACACACACACACACACACACACACACACACACACACTTTTAGTTCTCTTTTTTGTGTCACCATATATTATTATGCTCATTCAAATTATCTTAGCTCAGATACTGCCAAAGCAGGACAAGCTAATCTATGGCTTCCTGCAAAGAACTATATGCATGTCTGCAACACCTTTTCAAGCCTCTGAGGAAACAGATTTCTTCCTGCACACCTTATCTTCCATGTAGACATACTGTATTCTTAGTAAGACTATTTGTTTTGTCTTGGAGAAGCTCTAAATACTGTTTTTAAATGCCTTTCATACTACAGCAGCATTCATGCCTCTCCGTCTGGAAACATCAAAATTCTGAACAAAGGCCCATGAATAATAAGTACAAATTGGTATGCTGATTAACATAACATTTGCTTACATAATTATGTAACCCCACCCACACCAGTGGAATTGTGGGATACCATCTTTCAAATGTAAACCGAAGAACAGACCAACAAAATATGGCCCTGGACCCTGTAGGAAAAGGCAACCATTTTTTTTTAAATGTAGAGTAATGATGTTTACTGGGAAGGGAGAATATGATGAACCTTAGGTTTTTGTTTTTGGTGGCTTGCAGTATGTGGGTTTTATGGTAAAAGTAGGCCATTTAATGGTAGGCAATATTCTAATTTTAACAAAAGAATATTATAGTTTGCTAGGACCTCCAAACGTCATACTTCATGGCCTACTGATCAGTGGCATAGCTAGAGTTTGTGCTGCCCAGGGCTGTCTTTGAGTTTGCTGACCTTTCTCCCATACACAAAATCATGGTCAAATGGGGCCCCCATACACAGCCCTTCCCCCTGCAGCCATTCCAATGTCCCATTACTTTGCTATTTTGAACCATTTACCATAAACACTGTAATGTGCATACTGCTTTATTTCTGCAGTGATTATTTGGATTTCATTTCAAACTTTTATTCTACATTTTATAGCACAAACACTAATAGACATCTACTGAACAAAGCAATACAGTCTCATAATGAAAATACAATAAACATTAAAACATCTCTGGTCTTAAAACTCACATTCATTGAAACAGCATGGAGACCCACATTCAAAGAAAAAAGAAAACGCATCTGGCCAATGGCGGATAAAGATTACCATTGGGCTGTTTTCAAATCATAGGCCCCTTGCACATGAAACATACACGCGTTCTTTGATATGCCTTCCTGATTGTATTACATTATATTCCTTGTATAATACAGCACAGTTGTTAGAGCATGTTTTAAATGTATTGTTTTGAACATTTTTCCAGTAAGCAATGAAACAAAATGCATAAATCAATAATAATAAAATTGCCCGATTCAGAATATTTCCATCATAAAAGTTTACTCAAACATCTACAACCCACCAGTATCAGTAAATATGCACAATCTCTGCAGAAGTAAAAGTTATCTAAATAATTCCACATTAAAGAGATCTGTAAATAATGAAGAGGTTGCTACTAGCAAACAACTTTATATGTCATTGTTTCACTATAAATGAAGTGTCTGTTGCCCTTGAAGAATAAATTGCCTAAGCTACATTAAAAAAATGATAACCTAGTAATATTGCAATACAGAATGGATGGCAAACTGATAGGTTCATACTTTCTAGGTATCTCTGCCAAAGAGGACATTCTCAGCACTGCAGCATCCACCCCCTTTAGAAGTACAGCACAGTACAATATCAGTAATCGATCTACGTACTGTGGGAGTAAAACCCACATCCTTCTGCATCAAAAGCAAGTATATTACCTGTCAAGCTACTAACAATGCAAACTGAGTTGACATAAACAGCACTAAACTTCTCTTCCCCTGAAGAACTTTGCAGCACAAGAAATCCGGAAAAAGCCAAAATTTATTGGGGGTGGGGTGGGGCAAGGGCCCAAAACCAGGGAGTGTGGGACACATTTTAAACATTGCTTGTATAATCTTAGAAACTAGCTAGAATTAAATGTTTTGGTGTTACTATGTGTTTCCTGGAAGACAGGAAGCCTGAACCTTAAATGGCTATAAGTATTTAGTGAATTCAGTTCTCACTGATTTGCCAGAAAACCACAACTTTTATGAGAAACACAGACAAAAAGTATGAGCCAAAAATTTGAGATACTGTATAAAACTTTGGACAGTTAACAGCTATGGACTTAACTCCTTGAATCACAGGTCTATATTACATGATATAAACCTTAGGTTATCGAACACCTAACACAAAATATGGAACCCTTAAGATAAAAAAATGGCTGTTTCCACACAGGGAAACAATGCCATTGGCCAAATTTAAAAAAAAGTCATAAACAGAAATAAAGTGGGGGGCTTTGCCCCCCACATCCCCCACACCCCCCAACTAAATATACCAACTCCAAGATTGCTCTACAATGGAGAAAGAACAAAAATCCTTGTAACAGCCAAATGGCTCATTTCCCTGTGTGGAAACATCCATTTGCAATTTTCAGACTTCAACATTTTGTGATCGACCTTTAGGAGTTCGATAACCTAAGGTTTCGATTACGTAATAGGGAACCTTGAATCACAAGTGGAGGTATGGGTAGAGAATTCAGGCTATTGCCCCTTGTACCCAAGGTACAGGGTTTGAGCCTGGGTAACCCTAGCCACCAGTTACATGTAACTGAGGCATTACACTCACACACACACACACACACACACACACACACACACACACACACACGCACACGCACACACACGCACACACATACACACACACACACACACACACACACACACACACACACACACTTGAATTCAAGTGAACAATTGTCTACTTGAATGAAACTGCAAACCACAGCAAATGGAACACTTGACTACTTGAATTCAACTAAAACTGGCAGTCAACACAAACTTAAATGCAATAGCACCAGTCAGCACACACTTAAATGCAATAGCACCAGTCAGCACAGACTTAAATGCAATAGCACCAGTCAGCACACACTTAAATGCAATAGCACCAGTCAGCACACACTTAAATTCAAAAGCACCAACACACAATACATGACTGTGGACTGGAAAAAAACTGTTCTCAAAGAAGAACACAGCAGCTAAAATTATTTTGTTCTTAATAGTTCCTTACCTGGAGGAGCCTGGGCTGCTCAAGACAACATCACGCACGTCTCTTCACATGTTGACGTCAGAAGAAAATTGCCAAAAAAAAAAAACAAACAAAAAAAAAAAAGCCGAGAAATTTGGGAATAAAGGAGGCCACTCAGAAATACGTGGCACCCCATTATTTGGACCTCAAAACCAGTAAATGCTAAGGAATTTGGTATGGTTGAGAGGCAACCTTTTACTATTCCTTTGGTTAAAGCACCTAAACCAGAAGCATTTCTGGGAACATATAATATGATTTCTTAGCAGTCCAGTTTGAAACTGCATGTTTCACTATTTATTTACATTATTTTATTAACAATAAGCAATTTAGTAGGAATAAGGCAACAATTCAACAAACAAGTAAGAGCATTTATACTTTGTACTCCTGAACTAATGCATTTTTTTTTCTGTAGGCATGTTGAAATGTTTCAGAAACTGTCAGTTCTACAAATACAAACAGTAGCTATTGGTGTGCTAAAGCATAAATTGTGTAATTGATCATTTTTATACTGAAAATGAATAGCTTTCTCACTATAAGCATTAAATCCTGAACGTCCCGTCAGAGTTTGTTGACCTTAACACCACATAGGAAATGCTACAAAAAAATAAAATGGAACAAAAATAATATCTCTTAAGTCATGACCTAGACACAGCAATCTGCTTTTTCATGGGATCTTTGAAATCAACAGCAAAAGACAGAACATTCAGTACAAAAATATATCTACACTTTTTAACCCTGAGTATTGCCAGTTCGACAGCATTAAAACAGACATTGCTTGGTATTCTGGGGTCTGTAAACCTAGTCTCAACAAAGCTGTTCTGAGGAAATTCATTGGCATGTATAATAGTTTTATAATTGGTCAAGAAGTTACACATATTTGTTCATAGCCACTGCCTATATCTATTTTCTCATGATTTTCCTTCTGAAATAGTATTAAAATGGCAACTTTGGTGAATAAGTTACATTTTTACTAGCAAGAAGTTTTGACTAATTATTCATTTTCATCAACACCCGAAGATAGGTTTAATAGTAAACCTCTATTTTTCTGACTCTGTAAAAGATGCTAAAGTTGCATTACAAGTCATAAATTATTAAACATAATATATTAGTTCAATTTAACCTCTTTTGTTTAGCATGAGGATAATTATCTGTCAGTGTTTCACTTATTGGTTTGTGAACCATATTAATTAAATTTGTTAGCTGGGAGGCAGCACTGGTCCAAAAACACTTTTCAGGAACTATCCGGGCCAAATAACAATACAGATATTCACAATAACATGTCATTATTCTAAATCTAACACAGTTGTAAACATAGTCTAACAGTTTCCACTGAATTCACATCACCAAAATTAGCACGCGTCAAACAGTGTTCAGTTAACAGCAAAGAATCAGGTGAATGATAAAAAATACACACTAGGATATATAAAGTACAGTTCATAGTACAATAGTTATACATGGTGAGTAGTACCTAGTATCTAGCAGTTAAAGAAGATAGAGCTATGGATGGTTAATGTGTACTAAATAATGGTTTACAAGATTAAATTTGAAGGTAAGAGAGCGTACAGTTAGAGTATAATATATATATATATATATATATATATATATATATATATATATATATAAGGTGTTATATAGAGAAAAAGAGACAATGAAAAGTGCTGGAGGGAATAAGGGATACATGTAGAACATTAAATGAAACAATGCTGTGTTTAGAATTCCTAAGGATTAAATGATGTCTAGCTTTATGAGAATATTTTGTTTAATACATTGATAGGTTTTAGCTCTGATTGTCTAAGCAATGAGATTGCTGGGATAGTCTGATGTACTTTGCAATAGGTTTTCAAAAGGCTATTAGGTTGTTGGTGGAAGTGATGCCCTGCAGAATCATATTCCATGTAGCAGCTCATGGATTAGCTTATATAATAGTGTGCCTAACAAGTACTTTGTCCTTCCCTCATCTATGATTTAGTTGCATTTATCAACTGTCAAGAAATTATGCTTGTTAAACAGACTAAGATAGTTGAATCTGAGTATTTTGATTTCAGTTTTCTGAAATGTGTAGCTGTTTTGATGTAACTGTTGAGTGATTACTAGTAAAGGTACTGTAATTGGGGAAAATGGACCTAAATGACTATGGTCCAGATTCAATAAAATCTGTGTAGGTTCTGGGCAGAGCTTACATGGAATGTATTTGCGTATGTGATACTGCTCATCACGCAGCATCAAGTTTCGCATCTCACATCGGTGTTACTGGCCAAGAAATCTATATACTGAATGTGAATCATTCCACACAACTTTTTTGTGCCAGTAATGTGGTCAAACAGTAAACTAATAAGGGAAAAAAGGGCAAGCATGCATTTTCTGAAAGATATGAAGTACGGAACAGAAATGTATGCCATTATATATTAACAGCAATCTTCAGTGATTTCACAATTAACCACATATTTTACAAGGAGCAGTGCAAAAATATGAAGCAAATATCTGGACATTCTGCAAAACTGTGGACAGTCTGCCTTTTTTTTTTCTTGCCAGTTTTTTTGTGATGCACTGATTGGGAAAAACATGTTTAGCTGTGCTCACGTTGTTTGAGCAAAGCGCGGTAGCACACAAACTGGAGGAATGGACCACCAAGGTTGTAGACAACACCAGACAGCCACATATATGGACCGGATGCATTCACTTAATAATATTGTGCAGCACACAAACACGGTAAGTTATTGCATCTGGTCCATATATGTGGCTGTCTGGTGTTGTCTACAACCTTGCAGACAACACCAGACAGCCACATATATGGACCGGATGCATTCACTTAATAATATAGTGCAGCACGCAAACATGGTAAGTGGAGTTGCACTACAATTAACAGCAAGAAACTTACAGTAACAACTAAAATTGCAAATACCATCTCACTAATTCCATGTCAGCGAGTGTTAAGTGTAGGTGTGGAGAGCAGATTGTCTGGAGTTCTAGCACAGGGTGTGCAAATCTTGCTTTACTCTTGTGAGATTACAGATTATAGCAATTACGTGTAACATACACAACTGTTTTCACAACCTTCTTGTGGCAACAGCTGTATGTGGGAGAACCGTAGACATGGTCCATTTGAGTAGCACATTTACACAATTGCCAGTTTACCAAATAATCTTGAAATTGCAGTGCTTGCCACTGTTGCACATTGCTTAACATCATGCAAACATGATGCTTGGCAGTGCACACCCCTGCCTACTCTGTTTGTGCAATGGTAAGCGGTCCACAGTTTTCAGGTTTTGCAAAAACAAAATGTGCACACTCTCAGTAAGAGTGAGATGTGTCATAGGTGGGAAACAGCAGCATATAAAATGCAATTTGCAGGAAATGTTCTTTAGACATCGAGCTTGAACTATGGCAGGCATGTCTGGAGTTGCTGGAGAGGGGGGTGCGCTTTCAGGTGCAGTGTTGGAGTGTCCAGGAATCCAAGATTTTTGTTGGACTCCGAGTTAAGGAGCATGGGCCCAGGCTGCTGTAGCAGGACTATTGAGGCTCAGAATATAAATATGAAGTCTGGTATAGTGTTGCCATGGCATTAACCAGTGTGACAAGTATTCCTGCACAAGTGAGGAATGCAGACATCATTTTGATTACCTCCAGAGGAAGGCTTCTGGGGACACAAACTCGAATGTTCAGCCCGGTGTTATGCATCTAGTAAGGATGCGAGCAGCATGTGGTATGTTTGCATCAGAATAGTACTGTCTAAATAGTATTGTAATAATAATAATAACTTGTATAGTAATTTTGTAGCATTAAAAGTTAAAGACCGCTTAGCTTGTATTTAACAGACTTGTAGCAAGCTGAGCATGTATATCTCAACTGTAAAAGAAACTACACATGCCTTAGTCTGCAGCAAAAAACAGTGGTACCATATTCTCAAATAACAGTGAGCATGCGCCTCTAAACTGTAAAAGGAAAGTATGCATGCAGTATTCTGTAGGACAAAAGAACAGTACTGTATTTTAGCATAGTCATTGGCTGTGGGTTCAAAAAGCACACTTCCCAGATATACAATACTGTTAGGTTTCCATCCTTATTGGAATGTAACATCATACCTCTATATCAGCAGCACAAATTACCTTCTGTAAACTGTAAGCAGTATAATTGGAACATGCATATGTGCAATATATGTACACATCAAGGATTGGTGGCTACAATCTGTACTATAGTGTGCCTCTGTTACAAACTGGGTAGTCTTAAATGTAAGGAAGAAACTTGCTAGGAGTTTGTAGTGTTAAAAGTAAAGGTAACAGGATAGAGTCAATAATTGTATCAATGTTTTGTATGTCACATTTGAAGTTAATTATGTTCTCCCTTTTTTTTCTCACCCCAGCCCTTTTTTCTCTTTTTTTGTCTTTTTTTGTTTTTTCACAGCTCAGTGGTGTAGGACTTTCCCACTGGGTCTATCTGCTTCCACTCCACCAGCTACAGCACCTATTCCCAGCATGTCTGGTACAGAAAATGGAAGCAAACCCTCTGCTGACCCTTGACTACCCAGCCCCTCAGATAGTTCTACCCAGAAGATAGGCCTGTGGCTCCCTCCGGGAACAGTGGTGAAGGGGGTGAGTTTATTTCCTGTGACAAACTGCCAGGGATGGTGCATAGGATTGCGAACTGCACTGCTGGTGCATGTCTGTGCTGGATGGAGTGCCTGCTCTCCATCCTCATGCAGAACACCCATAGGTGGTGCAGACATTGGGCACTGCAGCCAGCAGTGCAGTGAGGTGACAGTGATAACAATCCACTTGCTGAAGACTAGAGTATCACTGTCAACTACCTTGATGTGCATGAAACTGAGATTTTCCACCACCCTCTCCCCATCCGTGATCATCTGTCCTTCATGATCCCTGTCTCTTTATTGTTTGCCTTGTCTGTTTGCAATTGCTTCCAAACCAGTCCAACTTACCACACCCAGAAATTCCTACAGCCCTTCCCCAACATTCTTCTTTCTCTCAATAACAAAAAAATGGAAACTGTCCCACAAAAACAATGTCCTATACATAGCACTCCATTTTGCTCACATGTCTTCATGACACACATTATACAATTCTATGCAACAAACTCTGTTGTGGTCACCCCTCTCTCTGGATCTGACAGTCCAAATTCAGCAGAATTTGTGCATATATGTTTTACTCTGGAAGAAATGGTTCTTTCCTACATCCTTCTTGCCCATTCCTGCCTTACCTTCACTTAGTCCACCCCCCTGCTTGCTCCCCATTTCACCACTTTCCTATATTCCCCATGCCTTTTCTTTAAAGAATTATTGCACAATGGTGCACAGTGCAAGCCAATACAAATAAACACTAAAAGGCAGCAATATAAGTAGATATATTTAAAGTATCATACATGCTTGTAAAAATATTACTTCCACCCACATTGCAGTATCATCTGCCTCCAACAACAATGCATTAAAACCTGCTGCCACAGTTACCTGGCAGATGTATTTAATACATTCAATAGTAAGTCCAGGAGGTCCAGGAAGAAAAGCTCCAACAAGAACATAGATACAGAAAATATTAAACTTTAATTGGTACAAAAGTAGATACAGTGTTACAGATAATGATTTCAGTAATATATACAGAATATATACATAAAAGCAGGAATTGTGTTGGTTGCCAGATGAATTCAATCATAGAGGTATAAACAGAGATATATTAATCAGCATTATCGTACCAGTATCAACAAGTGATAAAAAATAATAATTATGGAGAAAATAACATCTGTCAGCAGTAGCAAAAAGCATAGGAGTTTAGTTATCATATAAGGAGAATGAAGAAGTTAAGTTATAGAGCAGGTACATAGCTAGGAAAAATTGAGATGATTTTTCAGTATTTGTTTGAAAGTGGTAGTGCTGCCTGTGGAAAGATTAGTAAAGATTTCCCTTTGTACTTCCCTGTGCTTGCTCCCATATCACTAATGTTGTATCTTATTCATTAAATTTATGTGAAGCAGCATTGTGCTATCCCCTGTAATGTTTTATAAAGCATTATTGCATAATAAACATCTAGTCTTGTACAGCCATAGTGCACAATGTTGCCATATACTGGATGACAAGCAAAGCTACTACCAAAATACTTTAATATATTACCTGTAGCTAAACCATTTGCCCCAAAAAGGAACTTATCACTGCATTAAGTGAATTAATTACTGTAGCCAGAGATTCAGTTAACTAGAAGGTGTATACAACAGTGGTTAAGTCTGCCAGTTGCTATACAGTCTCTAAAATACACCTACTAATCATTTGAGTCTGTAGCACCACATATAAGTGCAGTGATACATTTATTGTTTTGTTCAGATTGTACTTGATCCAGGTGTATATTAACAATGTCAAATAATTTTATATACAAATCCAACTTCTGAAGTGTGATAGTTGGTATGGAGTGTCTAAAATTTGGCTTGATAGTATTTGTTTCCAATCCAGATGTATAATACTTAGAACCTGTTTTGCTGTATCCACGCATTAGTGCATGATGTGCACCATCATACAATTATGCTTTTAAAGAAAAGAAATGGAAATACAAGAAAGTGACAAAATGGGGAGCAAGCAGAGGGATGAGAAAAGTGAAAGCTAGGCAGGAATGTGCATGAAGGATGCAGGAAAGAACTTTAATTATCCATTTCTTCCAGAATAAAACATGAACACATATACACAAATTTTGCTAAATTTGGACTGTCAACTTCAGAGACAGGGGTGACCACAACACAATCTATTGTACAGATAATTATAAAGAATCATGTGTGTCATGAAGACATGTGTGCAAATGGAGAGCTATGTATGTGGTGATATTTTTTTGTGGGACAGGTGCCTATTTTTTGAGAGAGAAATGAATGATGAGGAAGGGTGGTAGGAATGCCTGGGTGTGGTAAGTTGGACAGGTGATTAAGCAATTGCAAACAGACAAGACTAACAAGACAAGACACAGGGATGGTGAAGAACACAAGAGGTGGGTAGACACCATTGCTGGGGTAAGGGTCTGGACCTTGCAAACCCAAGGATGTCAAGCTGGGTGACAGTGAGAATCATATCCTAACCCACTGGACTGTCATCACTGTTGCCTAACTGAGCTGATGGCTGCAGTGTGTGACATTTGCGTATCCTTATGTTATTCATTATAATGATGGAGAGCAGTGTCTCCATCTAGTGTAGGCATGCATCCACATTGTGGTGCACAATCCTATGCACCATCCCTGGCAGTTCTTCTCAGGTGGTAAAATCCCCCCCTCTGTGACCACTCCTGGAAGGAACCACAGACCTGTTCTCCAGAGCAGAAGAACCTGAGGGGACAGGTAGTGCAGGGGCAGCACATGGGCTGCTGCCAGGTTGTGGCTAAGATGTGTTGGACCTTGGTGTCATAGCCAGTGGAGTGGAGGCAGGTGGATCCTATGGGCCAGGCCTACCCTGCTGTGCTGTGGGGGAAAGAAAAAAAAAAACAACCCACAAACAAAAGAGAAAATAAGGGCTGTGATGAGAGATTGCAGAAGTTGACTTATATGCTTATTTAAGCTGAGGAGGGTGGTCTCCCAGTCCTTGGTTTTCATTTTTGTATTTGTAAGCAGATGTTTCTTTTGCTTACTGTATAACCTAGTAATAACAGATGTGTGTCTATCCAGAACCAGATAACAGTGCAAAAAGCTCAATGTAAAGTCCAGCAGCAGATTACACACACACACACACACACACACACACACACACACACACACACACACACACACACACACACACACACACACACACACACACACACATTTGAGTGAAGTGAGAATAAAACCACTACCTAAGTTCACACATTACAGAACACAGTACTTAACGCGAGTACCATGGCTCAACTCTGACTTGGAGTGTGTTCAACAATACTTTAAAGGATGATGACATTCATGCATTACAGTATAAGGCCCAACAATGCTCACAGGCACTGAATGTGGTTGTTGAACACATGAGCATTTGACAACAAAAAATACATGATATCTCACAAGATGAATGTGCCATGGTAGAAGTATCACTACAATTGTGAGATACACTGGTATGTCAAGGCATCAGGTTATTGCTGCAAGGGATATGTGTGCCTGTAAAATCTGTAATAAGGCAGCAACATACAGAATGTTGTCTCATTCCCTTTTGCCATAGGCTATTGCTTCCTACATATGTTTTATAAGGAAAATGTAATCACATTATCATTATTCTGAATACAAGCATTGCTATGTGAGAAATTTTCAGAACATTTTGTAAGAGGAATAAGCATCTATATGTGTACATAGCAGATGTGTTGGACACATTGTTAACAACATGTACAGTCACAATAATGACTGACACAATGTAGTCTGAGCAGAAATGATTGGATTTGAACTATCTACGATCATAAGCAACAGATTACTGGCTGAATCACAAGTGCCACATGACATGTTGAGGTACAACTGGAGCAGTGCACAGATAAATGGATTACATCACCGCAGTTTGTTAGCTGGATATTTATGCTAAAGGGTTGTTGAAGTACACAACAATAATGTACAGTTGCACATCACATATGTGTTTGAAGAGAAGTATAAACAGTATGAATGTAAAAGATACATTCACTGCTAGCCTCAAACATCTGACATATGTCACTACACAATATACAAAGCACACTAACAAAGACAACAACACCGCATAATTTGCATTCCAACTGTAAGATAATGCAGTTATTTAATAAGATTTATTATTATTTATTTATCATCAGGAAGGTATACAATGAGCAGAATGTTAATAAAATATAATCCCCTAAAATATATATATTAAAAATTAAAAAGACTGAGAGAAAGATAGGGTGGAGGAGGCAAAAGAGAGATAATTCGATACATGGCATGTCACATTACTGTATTATTTCAATAAACTTTGTTTAGCAACACTTGTATACCTTTGCCACATCCATATATGTTGGCAAGGTTTTAACGTGTCATAAAAAATAAACAAATCTCACTGCTATGATATAACAAATAGCAGGCTTTATTTTTATATAAAGGATGGGATATATGCATTCAAATGTAATAATTGCAATTACTGTAATTAAATTGTTCCTGATGTATTATCGCTATTTTTTATACATACTTATTCAGTAATGAAAAGTAATTGCAGGGTATTGAACTCAAACACATTTAATCTGATGTTTTCATTGCCTAATGCAAGCAGCAAGAGTTACAGGGGAAGGTAATCATATTTGAGATGAAAGGTAAGGTAAGCCTGCTCAAGATGCTAGGGATTGAGGGGATGAAAAGAAATTTCTGACTTGAATTTGGACCAGAATCTTGATTACCCTGTGCCTTCTCTGAAGTGAGTTAATTCCTTTTGTCATACCTCATGGTTTGCCGCTATTTCTTCTGCAGCTGTACAGTATAAAAAGAAAAGTAATATATATGAAACCATACTGAATACATGCATTGGCTGGCTGGATCATTTATGCCATATCATAGAAAGGTTATGTGTCAGTATACTTACACAACTGGGGGGTATTCATAATACTAAATTCAGCCTCCCAATGTTATAGGAGGTTCTGCTTCCTTTTCTTAAGTCACTATTGTGCTGACAACATAATTATCCAGTGCATGGCATGCCAATTGGACTGGAGGCAGCATTGGCTAAGCTATTCCAAACCTTAGCCATAAACTGAGATCTAGTATAATCTCCCTACAGCAGGCTATGACTGAAGTGCTTCATGAGGAATGCCACATATATCCTGGACTCCTCAACATCCCACATTTGTACTCTAAGTTTATTAGCATTCTTTCAATCACTAGCCATGTCTGCAAAAGTCAAGCCTAAAAAATATGTCTGAATTGGCACTCAATTCAGATCTCATTGATAGCTAGTTGTGCATAAAGACACATAGCCTTGTCAACTACATTTGCACAATTGGAAGCAGATTCCTTGGCAGACACATTGACACTACTTACATCACATAGCAATAAAGGTGTGAAACATAACATTGAGCCTTGCCCTGTGTGATGTTCAATGTATTGACACAGGTTCCAGTGTTCAACAATGGAATGCTTAAAGGCATGACTTTTAAACTTTGCAATTTGGAAGGGGATAGAAGTTGAGTTGTGGCATATTGTGATGCTATAGCTTGCATAATGCTAAAATATTGTTATATCAGATGAGAATTAAACCCATGGCATAAAGAATGCAAAAACTTAAATGTATCTTAATAACTGACCTTCCCATAGGACAGTAACATTTCAAATATGGAAGTTAGACAAACAGGGGGATTCAATAAAGCCTACACAATAATTTTTGATCAAGTGTGCATCACAGCGGAATGTGCACATGAACGTGAAAAGTTTTAAATTCAGTAAGCCCTGCTTAGTGACGCACACTCATGGGCAAACACAGAAACCTTTGTAACATGCACATTACATAAGTACTGAATTGTATGCTAATGTAGCAAATCAACATGATGGAGTGATTCAACAAGCTGTAAAGCAACCATGTAGATGTTATGCTCATGTTGGCCATGTATTCTAAAGTTTTTCGAATACAGCCGTGGAAATGAGTCTGCATGGAAACAAGAGGAAGTAAAAGTCCATAGATTTGTACATAACAGACCGTAATATGTACTCCACACACATTATGTCATTATCAGATATGGTGGATGCTAGAAAATTAGATTAACAATAGCAGTAATTCCTTTTTTAAGTGTCATGTCTTAAATGCAGCTTAGCACCCACTCCCCCAAATGTACAATATACTTGTAACTAATGTAGACAGCTACAAGTGTAAAATCCATGAAACATGCTATTAAAAACCTGCATTCCTCAGTGCTGATATATACCTCAGTATTACCCTTCCTCGAGTGTATAACATTGGGTTTCCCTTCAGTTTCCCTCCATACATGCTTAACAGCCATGTAGATTCAGGGGTGTCAGCATGAAGAAGATGCATATAAGGTCACAACTCATTAGAATCACTGAATCCCCAAAACTTGCAACCATGTAGGAATGTTCACTTCATGTAGGCACTTCCATAGTGTTTGTGTTGAATGCATGGCAACAGTGAATTATGACATTGAGGGTATGTGTGCTAGGTTACACTTAGAGAGGTGTGCATGTAGGGCTCTGAATTGTAAGAGTGCAAGTAAGCAGTGCACAATTCAAAAGTTCTGATTTATTCTCTTTATGTTTGTTAAAATGTATTGTCTCTGTTTGCTTTAAGTCAAAATTTATTTTTATTTTTTGTCACTGTTAGCATGATGTGGTACTTAGAGCAACCACTGAAAATGGAGGAATGAATAGCAGGTTTCTCAATGCACGTCACATAGATATTCAGCATGTGGATGTGTAGAACTAGAGTATAAAAGGTCCTGGGTTCTAGTACAGGGTCTGCAACCTTTCCTCCAATTTTTGACCTTCATGTTTGTGCAATATCACAGGCATGGATAAATGTAATAAGATCAGCTGTGGTCATCTTATTTTAGTATTGGCACAAGCAGCGGCATGTAGGTGAGCATTATACACTAATGAACACCAAAGGAGATGATATATTCTGTAAAGTAGCAGATGTTTCTCATAGGTGTAAATTACAGCCTAATCAGAGGATTTTCAGTATGGTGGAGCTGTTCAACAAGCTATCTGTGTAGCCTACATTCTGTTTTTTTCCTGCATAGTTCAATACCGTGGGAGTAGAGACAAGGAAATTCTAGACTGGAGATAAAATTGTGTCAACTGCTGCATTTGCAAGGTAAGTCCTGAACCTAGAATGCATTCTTTAATAATGTTATGAGATATCCTTGCATATCTTAACTTTATGCAGTAATGAAGTAAATAGTGGTGGATTTGTACAAAAAGTAACTTAAAATGTCACAGCAGACTCTTATTTTACTTATATGGGTCCATTATTCATTTTTCTGTCTTATTCTTCTCTTTTGTAATTGCACTTTTTGCGTGATGTGCCACATAGCACAAACAGCTGAAGCAGGTAATGTTTATATTTATCTGGTTTCCACAAAATGTGGTGGGCCACCTAGCAAACAAGACAGCCAAAAATAGTAACCAAATGCATTCAAGTTGGTGCCCTTGGCCATCATGAACACCTATCCTAGAGTGCAGATGCTACTAGGTGCTACTAGATTGTGCAACCTTTATTTTACTGCTGTGAAATTACACTTTATAGCAATGAAGGGCAACATAGACAACTGTTTCCTCAACATTCTGGTGGCATTCTGGTAGGATGGTCATGCACATGGTCCTGGGTTCGAATAAACTGTATTCCATATATAAAGTAATCTATGTATTATTTAATTTATGATCAAATGTATGACTGCGGGTATACTAGGTAGTGTAGTCCTATAAATGTATTCCTGCTATCTTCACAAGCATGGCTTTAACTTTTGTGAAAAACACATACACAACTGCCTATATATGAAATTGTTTGCCACTGTTGCATTCTGCTTGGCAGACATTAGCAATGTGACTCACATTTGCACTCCACTTACCTATGCACAAACAGGTATAACTTGCATGTTTGTACAACCATTGTGTAAATCCACTACTCCCTGCACTATGGAACTGTTTATATGATCCTTTCTTATTTGTGTTTATTATCCATGTTCTTTGTATGACATAAAACTACATGTGGAAACATTGCAAATTCAGGGCACATTCTAAGTATACATGATATATTCATAATGCATACATGTGTTGTCTCCCCCAAGCAGTACACCCCTGGGGGTTCAGTATTTTTTACACACATATATCAACCGCACTACAAAGTATAATATATAATGCTGAGTGCTCCCTCGTGGACATGGCAAGTTGGTGGTGCTAACAACCTTGCTCTGCTATACTCGAACATCCAACAATGCTCAATAATGGTACTTGTGTTTCTATATAGCCAGTCTTCTACACACCCTAGTGCTTTTATGCTATTGGAATCATATGAACCTATGAATCTATGTGCCTATGCAGGCCTTCCAACCTCTTGTCCCCAACATGGCCTGCTGATTTCATCTAATATAAGTTGACCTGCAATCATATAAAACTCAGACATGTGCTGTGGCACTTGCATAAAATACTGAGTTCTGTAGTTTGTGCACTTAGATAGGTAGGGGTTCTGTTCTTGCTGCAGTCAACTGTGTAGGTGTGTGCTTAGTCAGAAGACCAAGTGTGTATCCTGCAGTTACCACCCCAATCCCATACACTGACAGTATTTTGATACTTGCATCTGCCTACACATCCATTTCAGGCAGATCTTCCAACTTCTTCTCTCCAACACGCAGCAATGTAAACATTAGACTTGTGTTGTGGCACTTGTGTTGAGTACTGCATTCTGTAGTCTGTGCACTTACATAAGTAGGGTTTCTGTTCTCACTGCAGTCAACTTGGTGTGTGTGTGTGTGTGTGTGTGTGTGTGTGTGTGTGTGTGTGTGTGTGTGTGTGTGTGTGTGCGTATGTGAGTGCGTATGTGTGTGCGTATGTGTGTTTTTGTGTCTCTACTCAGCAGAATAGACATGCTATCCATAGTTACTTTGCCAATGGTATGGCTTGCTAGTCTTTTGATACTTTCACAAGCTACACATCCATATCATGGAGCCCTCCCAACCTCCTGTCTCCTACATGGCCTGCTAATATCATCCAGTATAAGTTGACATGCAGGCCTATAAAAGTCAGACTTGTGCCATGGTGCTTGCATAAAGTTCTGTGTTCTGCAGTCTGTGTACCTTGATAGGAGGGGGTTCTATTCTTACTGGAGTCAACTTGGTGAGTGTGTGTGTGTGTGTGTGTGTGTATGTGTGTGTGTCTGTGTGTGTGTGTGTGTGTGTGTGTGTGTGTGTGTGTGTGTGTGTGTGTGTGTGTGTGTGTGAGCTGTAACCTGCCATTTACAGAGAGGCTTTTACACCAGCATGTGGGACACTGTTATCACCATATGCTCAGCAGACAATGCTGATGTCATAGGCTATATTTGGTTATTGCATATGCAGTCATCCCATCAGGACAGGATCAGACACTCTTCTGGAACCTAGGCATATGTCATCTTAGGTGCATAAGTTCATAGGAGGTTAGGGCCTTTATAAGCCTAGCCATGTTATACCCTTAACCCCTTATTGACCAGGTTGTATAGTCTATATATGCAGTGTGAGTCTATAATCAGCACTGACTGCCCTTATCCAAGAGGGACATAGGTGATACATCTAGGGTGCATTTACCATTTGCCATCCAGTTGACTAAGTTACACTTAACAGAGTCATGGGGGAGCTCTGTTTTATTTATTTTATTTTTATTTATTTTATTTTATTTTACATTTGTTAACCAGGGAAGTCCGACTGGATACAGGTCCATTTTCAGTGGAGGCCCAGGGAGAAAAACTCCACATGAAAATAATAAACCATGTATACAAGTATATATACAAGAATGGATATAAAAACAAAGCAAAAAGCCACTGACTGGGTACTATGTAAATTTATTATACAAATAAAACGAACTTCAGTTTTAACATTCAACGAACAAATAATGAATGTGAGCTCTTTCGTTTAATCAATATTAAACTTCATCAGACAATATTGATAAGGTATTGTCTAATGAAGTTTAATATTGATTAAACGAAAGCGCTCACATTCATTATTTGTTCGTTGAATGTTAAAACTGAAGTTCGTTTTATTTGTATAATAAATTTACTTCGTACCCAGTTGGTGGTTTTTCGCTTTGGTTTTATATCCAGTTTATTTCGTTTTTTGGAGTATATATATATATACAAGAATACAAACAAGCATCATAAGCAAAGAGTAACTATTTCTAGGTAATTTCTATAGTAAATTATTCATATTTGAACAAAAATGAGAGTTAGATTTTTCAATTTTTTTTTGCACTAGAAGATAGTTATTAGTTCAGTTCAGAACATACCATTAGTTGAACAGGTTGACCAGTACTGTAAAGGACATATTATTGGATAAACAAGTATACAATGAGAAACAGGGATCAAATAGTTGGACCTTAGCAGAATCCTAGCAACGGTGCAGTGGTGTGGGTTAAACTTAAGAGTAGCATCAGCAAAGCCAGTTGTTTAAGTAATGGGTTTTGAGGAGTTTTTTTTTTTAATTGGAAGGTGGAAGTGGTAGAAGTTAAGTGGCTTGGGAGTGATTTCCAGATACTGGAAATAGAGCAGGTAAAGTGAGCTTGTTCCAGAAGAGTGGCAATCTCCAGGAGACTCGTCTTTCTCTCCAGCATGTCCTGTTAATGCCTCAGGCTAGGTTAAGATACATAGAGTGAGTATATATTGTCCCATGTGACTTGTGGATGTGCAACACTTCTTTTAGGGCTGGATCCATGACTGCTCTGTAGGCCAGGCACAAGTTTCCTCTCATCAGCCTATAAGATACAGCATATAGTGACAGAGCCTTCAGTCTGTCTATGTAGGCCATGTGTTGCAGGCCCTGAATTTTCTTGGTGAGAAGCCTCTGACGTCTCTCCAGCTGTTGCAGGTGCCTAGTGAGTTACATACAGAAGGGAGTGTTGTACTCTATTAGTGGTCTGATGAGGGATGAGTACAGTGGAGTTATAACATTTTTAGTTCTGGATATGATGGCTTTAATTATGAGATGTGCAATACAGAAGGCCTTCCTTACCACTGTGGACACATGGTGATAAACGTTATAGTTGCTGTCAACCTGTTTTCCCAAATCTCTCACCACAGGGTTTCAACTAAGGGGGGTACTGTTAATATTGTAATTTGTAGGGACTTTCCCTTTGCCAAAAGTAATGGTAATGCATTATCTTGTTTTTAGTTTAAGTCTGTGGCTTTGGCACCAGTCATTTGTCTGTGTAAGCCCTTTTTGTAGTATGTCAACATCATTGAGAGACTCAATAATTGCACCCAGTTTGCAGTCATCAGTGAATATGCTAACCACAGTCTATTTTTCTCTGGACTTCTGAGAAATAGATTTCAAACAGTAAGGGGCCCAGCACAGATCCTTGTGGTACACAAGTGGTAACTGGTTTCCTGGTAGAGGTGGAATTCCCCAACTTTGACTTTATGCATTCTGTTGATGTGCCAGTTGGCAACCCATCTAGTGACATATGGGTTAATTCCCTGCTATGTGAGTCTCTCAATGATGTCTGAGGGTCCCTATTAAATTGCCGAATGTTTCAATGTTAGAATGCCATATGGTAAGCACCATATGATCGAGCTTTGAAAAGTTTGAAGGTGAAAGGCAACCGCTCCGTACACGCACAATGGGGAAATTTCCCTTTTCTGCACTAAAGTCCGGTCTTGGAGCTGGTATATTTAATTAGGGGGGTGTGGGGGTGCAGGGGTGCTTGCCCCCATGCTCAGAGTGTTAAGGTAAGTGTTTTTTTTTTTTACTTTTTTATTATATATTCAGGGTTTCAAGTTTCGCTCATGTGTTGTCGAACTTATGAGGTTCGAATTTTTGAAGCTTTGAATATATAATATAGACCCGATGCCTGAGTAGGGGATTGGGTTAAAAGACTTGGCTATGTCAAAATAGCTTTATGTACTGTTTTGGCTTCATCCAGGGATTTTGTTACATTCTCAAAGAAGTCCTCCACCAGGTTTAATAAGCATGTTCTACACTGAATGAAGCCAAATTGGGTCAGGTCAAGAGTTTGAAGATCATCTATGTCTTTGTTGATAAGGTTCATGATGATTCTCTCCATGGGCTTGCAGTAAGGCTGGTTAGGCTTATGGGTCTCCAGTTCCCAGAGTTGATTGATGGACCCCTTTTGTTCAAGGGAATTACTGTTGCTGTTTTCCACTGTGCTGAGACAAAGACAGTGCTTAGACTGTGGTTGAAGAGAGTTCCGATTAGTTACACTAGGTCCTTTTTTAGAACATTTAGTAGGCAGCCTGGGATCTTATCCAGTCCCATAGATGCTGAGTTTTCAGCTATGGCGAGTGCGATTATGACCTTCTCTTTCGAAATACTAGGTAGAGGACTGGTGACAGATATGCTTTTCGATATTTCTGGTGGGGACATTGGGGCAAAGTTTGCCCCATATCTGTCTACTAGCAGGTTTCCAATGTCCAGGGTCAGTCTGAGTGGTACCATCCATTCTTAGTTTGGCACAAAGCTGATACTTCCCTTTTAGATGTCTGATGTAGCTAAAGAATGCCTCCTGATTATCTTTAGCTAGGGAAGCTAGTTTAGCTTCATAATTGGCTATTTGAGGACTGTACAAGATATCTAATTTGCTTGTTCAAGCTGTGGAGAGTGTCCTTCCTCTGTTGAGCCAGTTTGCTCTTGTTCTTAGACACTTGTTTCTTCCACTTGTTGTATAACCTATTTATGCTTGATGTCTACCAGGGTGGCTTGTTTTTTTTTTTTTTTTTTTGTGAGGATCTTGTTTTGACCTGTTTAGGTACAAGCAGGTTTGTACATTTGTGTAGGTGTTTTTACAGGGCAATTATGTACACATCTTTATAGCAATCATTGTTGACAGTGGTAGCAGGGGGTTTGCAACTATCTATGGCATCACTTAGGAGACTATAGTTTGCTTTGGAAAAACTTTTTATCCTGTTTGCTGTTGGGGGGGGGGGGTCAGGTATAATTGCTAATTTGAACGAGACTATATTCTGTTCAGACATTTCCAGGTAGAGCGACACACAAGAGTTAGTGCAGAGACTTCTATGTTGTTGTGTACTAAGTCTTAGACATTTTAACCCCTTGTGGGGGTGCAGACTATCTGTTCCAGAACATTTTTAATAAAGTCCAGTAACCTTAGGGTGAGCATGTTTGAACTCATATATGACACCCAGTCAATGGAAAAATAGTTGAAATCACACATAACCAAGGCATTTGGCTGTATAGTGAGTGGCTGAAGTAGATCCAAATAGGCAGAATGGTTATCTTGGTTCATGATGGGGGACCTATAGCTTACAATGATATGGAAAGGGGTTTGACCTACAGTTAGTTGGACTTGGAGTAGATCTAGTGAGCTGTACTTTTTGACCAGTCCTGAGGTGTATTTTTCTTTAATGAAGATGAATACACCTCCACCTTTGGTTCTTTTATGCTCATTTTATGGTCTGAATGTGTGGAAGGTATTGTAGCTTTGATGAGTTTGACTACTGTGCTGTCATACAGTCCTGAGATCTGAATATGATGGTGGGTCTTATGATGTGTACCATATATATGTACCGGAAAACATTAAAGAAAGATTTAGAAAGTAATGAGATGCATTGCACTTCCTGACTTCACAACTCTTGCAAGAGAATACACTAGAACTACTAACAAGATGATGCTATCCACTGCAGAATTTGGCAAGGCAAATATAAGTGGCAGGTGCAATTATCAGTTCAACAACACAAATGCACGTATACTAGGCACTAGGGTAGCTATGCACCCTGTGCATCAGACAAAAAGCTTTTGTATCCCTGCTCAATGTCCTCACCCTCCACTTGTCCAATATCTGTGGGCTCAGTGGAATGGGTAGGCATATGCCTATTAGCTGTGTGCAGGGAAAAATGGAGGGAGTGGCCCAAATGTTAACCTCTGTATCAGATTCAACCTCTGCACCCCCTATTGTGCCTCAGTTTCACCACCATCATCATTAGTGTCTGATGTGACACTGACATCCAGTGGCACAGGGCCCACACTCCCACTGTCATGATCACCTGTGATAAAAAGTAAGAATCAAAGGCATACATTAATACCTGCACTAGTAACAGTGCTGCCACTATTACAAACAGTACAGCGATATACACACTAGGCCTAAAATGACACATTATGACATTTCTTTAAATTGATCTTCAGTACTGAAAATTATTTGGCTTACCATCTGCAGGACACAAAAGTTGCTGGATTCCTGATGATACTGAAATAAATTACACAAGAGGTAAGACAACATCATCTCATTTAAAAGTAAGGCAGGAGTTGCTACATGTACTCTTCTATATCTGCATTAACTATATGTTCAACAAGAATGTGGCTAAAAGCTCCAAACTTAGCGTATCAATGTAACAATCTTCAATCCCCACAAAAAAGACATGTGACACTGAAGTAACTTTTATTTCAATTGTTTTACTATGCCACAGTATTCAACTGGTCATATAACAAAACCTACCTGGAAGCTCCTCCTGGGATTCAAAAGGAGTGGCACCAACATCAATGACATGTTGTAGTCCACTCTGCTGTAAGTTGTCCTGTTGGAGGATATTTGCCAGGAAATCTTCATTGGGGGTGAGATGCGGTTCTGTAGCAAGCCCACTCTGATTACCCTCTGGTTTCAGGCAACAGCAGCTGCATGCCTCTGTGCAGAGGAAAACATGTCAGTGGCCCTGTGGCCCACCTGCTCATATGTCCAGCTGTGGCTGCCTACAGAACTGATGTTGGAAACAATCTGCTGCCTAACTTATAACCTTTCTTGCGTATTGGTATGACACCTTCACAGCAGAAATGTCACATGTTGATGGAGTGAGACAACAATGAAGACAACAGAATGATTGTACTCATAAGTATCACATAACTACAAAGTAATTGCTACCAGATAAAACAGTAAAGGTAGGCAGTCAGTAGTACACACTGGAAAAATATAAAATAGTCTACAGATGTGAAATACTAACAACAGGCAGGATGCAAAACAAGGAGAGTAGCATAAGCAACATATCCTTGTACGTACCATAGTAGTAACTCAACTGTGCTGCCCCTATAAAGAACAGTCCATTCTAATTTGTGGCATAACAGTAACTTTTCTGTGCTTCCCCCACCTGCAAAGAACATGCACATGAACCATCTTGCTAAAACATCTTAGAAATGCTAAATGTGCTTTCAAAGGACCTGTCCCTGAAACATTTGTACATATATATATCACACAGCTTTCTATTTCCATGTATTATCAATCATACCTCTAAAATGGCTTGACAAACATGGCCATGCCATCAGTGCACTTCTAACTAATGCATACAGATAATAGTGTAAAAGGCTTTGCTTCACATTATGAATAAATATATTCCAGCATGTGCATTAATTAGGTAACAAAATGGGAGCATACCTCGTGGAGTTCAATACTCCTCTGTAAAAGATAGCTTTAGAAATATTTTGCAACATTGCACAATAATTCTTTAAAGAGAAGAAATAGGGAGGCCAGGAAAGTGGTGGAATGGGGAGCAAGTGGGGGGAAAACCAAAGTGAAAGGCAGGCAGGAATGTACAGAAATGATCTAGGAAAGAACCATACCTATCCATTTCATCAAGAATAAAACATGATCATATATGCAAATTATTAGCTGAATTTGGACTGTCACTTCCACACAGGGGACTGACCACAACACAATGATGTTGTATAGCCAATTAGACCAAATCAAGTGTGTCATGAAGACACGTGTGAAATGGAGAGCTATGATTTTTTTTTTTTTTTTGAGCGAGAGAGAGAAGAATGTTGGGGAAGGGCTGTAGGAATGTCTAGGTGAGGTAAGTTGGGCAGGTGGGGAAGCAATTGCAGAAAGACAGATACGACAAACACGACAAGAGACAGGAATGGTGAAGGACACAAGAGATGGGTGAACACCATGGTTGGGAAGAGGGTTGGAAACCCAGGTCCCATGCATATCAAGCTGGTTGCAGGTGAGAATCTAGTCCTCACCCAATGGACTGTCATCACTGTCACCTCACTGCACTGTTGGCTGCAGTGCCTGATGTCTGCACCTCCTATGTAATCTCTGAATGAGGATGTAGAGCAGGTACTCGATCAGGTGTAGGCATGCACCTACAGTATGGTGCATAATCCAATGCAACATACCTGGCAGTTACTCTTGGTTGATAAAGTTACCATATCCACCACTGCTCCCAGAAGGAGCTGCGGGCTTATTCTCCTTGGCAGTACCACCTGAGGGGCAGGTACTGCAGGAACATCAGCGAGGGTACTACCAGGTTGCGCACCAGATGTGCTGGGCATTATTGCTGCAACTGGTGTAGTGGGGGCAGGAGGATCCCATGAGACAGGCCTACCCTTCTTTGCTGTGAAAAAAACAAACAAACAAACAAAAAAAAAGTAAAAGATAAAAAAAGCAAAACAGAAAAGGTTTGGGGTGAGAGAGAAAAAAGGGAGAACATTAGTAATTTAATACGTGACATACAAAGCACCTATACAATTATTTGACTCTATTCTGTTACCTTTACTTTTAACACTACAAATTCCTAACACATTTCTTCATTACTTTTAAGACTACTCAGTTCATAACAGAGGCACAGATTGCATCCCCCAAATCTTTGATGTGTGCATATATTGCACATATGCATGTTCCAACTATACTGATTATAGTTTACAGAAGGTCATTTGCAGCACAAGTATAGAGGTATGAAGTTACATTGCAATAATGAGGAAAACCTAACAGTGCTGTATATTTGGGAAGTGTGGTTTTTGAACCCACACCCAATGACTACTCTCTAATACTGTACTGTTATTTTATCCTATAGACTACTGGATGCATTCTTTTCTTTTGCAGTTTAGAGATGCATGTTCACTGTTATTTGAGAATATGGAACTGTTGCTTTCTGCCACAGACTAAAGCATGCATGCATACATTATATTACAGTTGAGATATGCATGCTCCACTTGGTACAACTGCATTAAATACCAAATATGTGGTTCTTAACATTTAATGCTACTAAATTACTATAAAAATTATTATTATTATTATTATTATTATAATACTACATAGAAAATTACTATTGTGATCATATATACCACATTATTCTTGCATCCTTAACAAGCACGAGGCATGGGACCTGACATTCAAGGCTCACTTTGTAGCAGCTGTGGAAAAAACAGAACAGAACAGAATACCATTATGAACATCAGTCTTGAGTATATTCTGGTTTTAACTATTACAATTACTCACTGACATTAATACTTACACATCTGTGTTGTCACCTGTACTAAATTCCCTGAGCCAATGGTTAAGGGTATCCTTCTTCCACCTCTGGAGGTTATCAAAGTTATGTCTGCATTGCTCACCTGTACAGAGGATACATGTAGCACTGGTAAAAGCCCTGGCAATACTAGTCCAGGCTTCAAACTTGTATTCTGACCTTGAATAGTCCCACTGCAGCAACCAGGGCCCATGCTCCTTAACTAGCAGTCCAACAAACACTTTGGACTTCTGGATACACCACCTCTGTGCCCAAAAGCACACTCCCTCACCAGTAGCACAAGATATGTCTACTACAGCTCAAGCTCAATGTAGAATTAGCATTTCCTACCAATTGCATTTTATATCTGGTGTTTTCCTGCCAATTGCATGTTTTGCAGTTACTGAGAGTGCACACATTTTGATTTTTCAACATTTGAAAATGCTGTGCATCGCTTACCATCATGCATATACAGTAGATGAGGGTGTGCACTCCCAGGCACCATGTTTGTGTGATGTTAAGTGATGCACAACAACGGTATGCACTGCAATTCCAAGCTTATTAGGCATATACGCACTTCTGTAAATGTGCTCGTCAAATGGACCATGTCTATGGTTCTCCTACACTTCAAACTATTCCCACAAGAAAGTTGAGAAAACAGTTGTGTGTGTTGCACTTCAATTCTATAATCTGCAATCTCACAACAGTAAAACAATATTTGCACACATTGTACTAGAGCTCCAGATCATCAGCACTGTACTCATACCCTTAACACCTGCTGCTACAAGATTAGTGACATGATATGGTCTATCTTAATATTTATTGCAAAATTCTCACTTTTAACTCACTAACCCTGAGTACCTTCTCATGGCGCCTCTGTGCTTAACACTGAGCATGCCATGAGAAGATAGGAATTCCATTACATTAACACCGAGTGCCTTCCAGCAGTGCAAGTAAGTTTACAGCCCTAATTTGAAGGTATTGTTGAAAAATAAGTTGAGAAAGTAACTGAATGTTGTCAGTTACCTTCTCAACTTAGGATTTAGAGTGGAGTTAACTGATGGTCCTATTGGACTTTTATTATTAAATCGGGTCGGAATGCTGTTGTGATTACAGCAAAGCGTTTCCTAAATGAAGCAGTGGCAGCCAATCAGATTTGTACATAGCTCGAGTGTGTTACATGATTTTGACCATTTTAGTAGGTAAGATACTGTGAAGTGGCTTCCTAAAATTATTCGACTCATATTCACTCAATCACACAAATGGAGCATGTGAGGATAAACATGGCATCTGCAATCATTACCACATAAGTTGAGATAGATCAATAGGTAGCCACCGCTCTCGCAAATCGCAACAGATTATGTTACTTGGGTAACTCATGTAGACAAGACTAATTCAGCTTCTTCTGTGATAAACAGTACTTCTGATTTTACTGGTTGGCAGGAACAGCCTTGCAAAACTGTTGCCCGCCCGCTGTTGACATAGAGTACAAAGCTAGATTTGAAAAAGGTTGGTTTTCCACCGTATTTGACAGAAAGCTGGTTACTGGGTGGTTGAATTGTAGTGTGGCTTTGCAATTGAGGGAAGAGAAACTTGGGTAGTTTCACAAGCTAGAAGAAGAGGATTCATTTGTTTTAATAGCTGTTTATGATTTTTGCTACCTTGCACCGCTGCTGTATCCTGTATTGATCCCTGTTTTGCTCATATCAATTACAGCTTGTTCACATGTGGTACCGCTTAGCTGGTGCACTACTGTCGCTTCCTTGACATAATTTTCCTGCTTGGCAGTGACCACAAAGTATCTGATGAGCTTATGCTAAAAAAAAAAAAAAAAACAAAGTGTTTGTGTGAGTGTGTTTAAGTTTGTCTCTGTGAATGCGTGCATAAAAGTAAATTGTATGTGTGTGTAAATGCAGCAGCAACTGTGCATGTATGTATGAGGGAGAGTGAGCAGTGTATGAGAGAATGAACGGTGCATGCATGAAAGCAGTTTGTATGTGTGTGTCAATGCAGCAGCAACTGTGTACAGATTTATGAGAGAGAGTGAGTGTATGCATTGAAGGAGAGAGTGAGCGGTGTATAAGAGAATGAACGGTGCGTGCATGAAAGCAGTTTGTATGTGTGTGTGAATGCAGCAGCGACTGTTGAGAGTGAGTGTATGCATTAAGGGAGAGAGTGAGCGGTGTATGAGAGAATTAACGGTGTGTGCATGAAAGCAGTTTGCATGTGTGTCTGAAGGCAGCAGTGACTGTGTACAGATTTATGAGAGAGAGTGAGTGTATGCATTGAAGGAGAGAGTGAGCGGTGTATAAGAGAATGAACGGTGCGTGCATGAAAGCAGTTTGTATGTGTGTGTGAATGCAGCAGCGACTGTTGAGAGTGAGTGAGTGTATGCATTAAGGGAGAGAGTGAGCGGTGTATGAGAGAATTAACGGTGTGTGCATGAAAGCAGTTTGCATGTGTGTCTGAATGCAGCAGTGACTGTGTACAGATTTATGAGAGAGAGTGAGTGTATGCATTGAAGGAAAGAGTGAGCGGTGTATGAGAGAATGAACGATGCATGCATGAAAGCAGTTTGTATGTGTGTGGAGAGTGAGAAGAAAATTTCAAACATATTGCAGGTGTAATTTTCTACTGGGGCTTATCTGTTGTAATGGTAAAGCTGGTGAGTATTGCCCTTCAAGAAGCATGACTGCCATCATCACATCAGCATTTACTTGTCAGTTTGTTTTATTTTGTTTACATATTTATTTATTACATAGATAGTGAAAAACTTTCCTTAATCTTTTTGGCAAATCTATTACAAAGCTAGGACAACGCTTGTGAAGCAATCTACCTTTTTATTATCTTTCCTTTTTTTAGTTTTAGCAATGTTAAATTTAAATATGAAATTGCCCATGCGGCTGTTAGCTCCACAAGTTAAATGGTCTAAACGTAGAGTTTTAAACAAGACTTTGCCTACCACTGCTTATAAAACAAGACTGAAATCATTCCTCAGAAGTCTATGTGTTACTAATAACATGAGGATTGTTCTTATGAGGAATCTTTGAACCCCTTCTAATTAAAATACGGATAGCTTTCAAGCCACAAAAGGTAAAGTTATAGTCTATAATAATGTAAACTAATGAAGTAGGTAAAGCAATGATAACGTCCCGGGTTTAACTACAAAAGGCTACACATAAGCAACTCCAAAAGCCCTTTCTGTCTATGGTTGTTACACTGTGGAGAAAGTTACTTATCTGCTAGTGTCATTAGGTCTCTAGCACAGCAGTCGGTTTTTACAGACTGTCCAGTCAGACCATATCAAATTCAGTTCATCACTATCTGAATATTTAGACCTAGGCTGTTGTTTTGTGACTGTGATATACACCATTGTACTAGTTTTCTGTTTTATATTAATCATTTTTTCAGAGCATAGAATGTTCCCATTACTGAATTTGTAGTTATGTAAAAGCTACTCCTTTTGATATAAACTCAATTAGCCTCATTTTGTCTGACAGAGTGAGCCTGCTATTTGGTTGTGAAGCACAAAAATAAGACCTGTGACATTGCATTAGATTTTCAGTGGACTGCTTCCATTTTATTGAAGTCATTTTAACAATGTAGTAATCATAACTGTGGAAATTAATACCACATTATTTTATAACATGTTGTAGGCATTCAGCAGAAATAGCAGACAGCATGGACCTAACTAAAATATCAAATGTGTATGAGTATCCTTAGCTTTTTTCTGTACATAATAGGAGCTAAAATTAATCTTACATATAACACTTTAATATATAGAATTTATTTAAAGGTTCCAAAATAAACAAAATATCAGTGCAAAACTGAAACGCTAACTTTTAAGCAGTTACAACCATATGGAAATATTTGCTTATGAAACAGCAGAAGTAACACTTTAATCAAAGTAGCACTCACCTTACTCAGATCACTTATATTAAAATATAAATTGAAGTGTCATCATCGTGGCGCAGTGCACATAACAGAGAAAGTGGATGTTTCCTCTAATTAAATGTAAGATACAATAACCAGAAAATCATAGTCCTCTTTCCTTCCAATATGGATCTTAAAACATATAGCCATCATATTATCAACAGGTATCATGTAATTATTAATTAATATTTAATTGTTAATCCCACCTAGATCTATTAGATGTAATATCTTGTTTCCTGATATCATAACAGAAAGTTTTATCAAGCCAAGTCAAAAAATGGTAGTGGTAAGAATTTCACACTTAGCTATTTTTTTTATTTTAATTAATAAGTTGATGATATTTATTTAAGTATAGATCATGAAACTAACTGATTCTAATTAAAAATCTATTTAATTTGATATCCATAAACATATTTCACCTATCACCTATCCAGACAATATGTGTCCTGTAAATGAGCCAGTTTATTATCCATCTGATGATGTAGGGGCTTATGCCTATCTCAATAAGTTTAACTATGATCCCTGAGTGGGAGACTATCAAAAGCTTTTGCCAGATGTATATAAGTAATATGCACCGTTTTACCCTCATCCATGGACCTGTTGACTTTCTTGAAGAAGTCCACCAGTTTGTTCACTGGCACAATGGTGGCACGATGCCATGACCTGTTCTCTAAGTTGGTCTATTATTTACTAGACTACTTTAATTAGTACAAATATGGTATAAACAGTATAAGTTACCTTTGCCTCAGGTTTCAGAGATGGTTATGAAATATTTTTGTTGTTGTTTGTTTTTATGTATTCAGCTTTCAAGCGTATACTTGAATTAACAGGAAACAAATGAAATGAGATGGGAATGAATATCTAAACTTGTAATGAACAGATGTTAACAATATCCAAATACTGTCTTCAAGAACATTGGTGATAAATAACAGTCTATAGAAACGTTGGAATGCTGGATAACAATAACAGTGCTGATAAATATATCCAAAGGTTCTGAACGTATATTTTGGTTCTCTTGAATAATATAAACTGAAACAGTCTTCTCTACTGACTAATGCTGGGGAATGTTACTGAAGGGTAGTTTGGGGAAATATTTCATTCAGGTGCTTGTGCATACATCAACAATTTTATTGAAGGGGTCGCTTGGGTAAATGCTTCATTTTGGTGATTGCACATACTAGGAAATGCTACTGAATGGTTGTTTGGGTAATTTTTTTATTTTGGTGATTATGCATATCTCAGCATTTTACTGAAGGGGCCATTTGGGTGAATGTTTCATTTTTGTGCATGTGTATACCTGGACATACTACTGAAGATGTTGCTTGGTGAAATAATTCATTGTATATCAGGGATGTGCTTCTGCATACATGGTCAGACTGCCACAACATGTTTGGGTGGGATGAAAGGCTGTGTGAGATATATTATATTGTTGATTTTTGGCATAGCTCATCCAGATATTTTGGACAATATTGCTGCCTTTTTCACTGCTATGTCTTATTCTAACTCGAGGGATGGTTGGGCAAGATGAAATGATTTACTACTTTTGGAGTAATTCTTACATGGATCATCCAGGTAATTTACATATTTCTGACTTTGTCATTTCTGTTTATGATTATACTCAGTGTTTGGCTCAGTGACATAAATGTTATTACTTGCACAAAAGTACCAGCATGGAGAAGCCATATACTTTGGGCAATATTCCTGGCTCTGTCAGTCATGTGTGGAAGAGCTCAGTAATATCTAAGTGTTATACTGTTTGACTGAATGACTCAGGTCTTCTCCTTACTGATTATACTGAGTCTGTGTTGCATAGCAGCTGCACAATGTGATATAATGAATGCCTACTCAACAGGTTATGTGCAGCAATTATCACCTGTGTCTCAGCATGCATACCTTTGAGGAATGAAAGGAAGGTCATTATCACATTAGCAATACGTGCAGTTACAATATAGCAGTGAGTCATTATCACTTTTGTGGGAAAGTCTCAGCTGCTGTCACTGCTATTCACATAAGTAGAAGTCGTTATCACTTTGATGAATGCACAAGTCAGGTTGTGTTTTTTCTCTGCTTGAGTAATTGCAAGCAACCCCCATCATTCTTCATTAACTACCTACTCTCCTAATCCCCTGATTTTTTTCTTCCTGTATATATACATACATATATATATATATATATATATATATATATATATATATATATATATATATATATATATATATAAAACTACACATACATATTTGTGCATATGTGTGTTTATGGATATATATATGTATGTACATAATGTACTTGCACATATATACATTGTTCACATGTATATATATATATATATATATATATATATATATATATATATATATATATACTTCACTTTGTGATCAGTCTGACAGTACAGTGTTCTCTCTTGGGAGATAGGGTGATGAATCTACATATTTTGTCTGTAGGTCATTTAGAGGGTTTTTTTTGGTCCATTTTTATCTTTACTTACAGGTGCATGGTACAGTAAATGTATGTAGATCAGCGCAGCAATTAGTAAGTTACTTCCATCCTTGATCCCTTAGGTCCATTATTGAATGGGCACATGTAAAGAGAAAAGGCAGAGGTAAGGCAGACTGCTGACACTGAAGGAGGTCATGAGACTCTAGTGGTATCAACAGTCTGAGTGGGCAGCCAGCACATGTAAGGGGCACTTCAGATAACCACCAGCTGGAGCTCTATGCCTGTCCTTGGCATATTAGTGGAGCGGCGGTCCTTACCCTGCTTTTTCCTCTTTACATGTGCCCTTTCTGTGCCCCCTTGCCAGTGTTCACACATGCAGTGTTCCAGTTAAGGTAAGGTAAGACTGTATCTTCTGATGTTCTCATTCATTGTGTGTAATTTGGTGTTTTCACAGGTAGTAGGTATATACCTCTGTATCGTCATCACCAGTTATGTACCTGTTGCAAAGAATACTGCCCTGTGGATGTGATGGAAGATTTGAATGGGCTAACCAGGTAATGCATATGATATACATATATATGTAGTCTTCCAATACATTTGTCAAACATCAGTAGTAATCTGTTTGCATTTTCTTTCCTGTGCAGGTTTGTCCACCAGGAGAATGACAAGTGACACTGTGGGTATATGGCCATTCCTACATTCACTGGGCTGCCAGCCATGCCTCTGAAATGAAAACCGGTACAATTTGAGCTTCTCCACATCCAGTGTGAAGGTATACTGGATTGCAAGAAGAGGTACACATTGGAGCAGAGTACTGCAGTTGTTGGAAGAGAAGTGTTCCATCTACCCTGAACCCGACATTCTTGTGCTGCACATTGGAGGGAATGATGTCATCAGTTAACCACTCAACAGGCTACAGTTTCAAATCACAGCAATTTGTGAACACCTGCAGTCGTGTTGGCCATGTTGTCATTTTGTGTGGTCTGATATAATTCCTCGACAGATATGGAAAACAGCAAACAGTCAACGGTTAGCTCCCAAGGCCAGACGTTTACAGAATGGGTTCATGCATGACTTGATACACACAGTTGGTGGATCTACAATCTGCCATGACAGCATCACTGTGGAAGATGTTCACCTTTCACCTAACTGAGGGGGACATTGCGTTGTTCTTGACTGACCTCCACAATGGCATGAGGAGAGTGATGCGTGATTGGTAACATGCAGCTTATGAGAAGAATGGAAAACACACATTACCAAGTAGGACCAGTATAGTAAGTAAAACTCTGTTATTAAATGTGTTGTGTAAAATATTTTTTTCTGAGTTTGGCAAATAACTGTTGTAAGGATCTGGTGAGGATGCTGAGAAAGAACTGTTTCAGGAGAGTGCTACCACATACAATCTAATATGTCAGTGACCATCCTGCAATACTTGTTTTTTAAGTCTGCTTTTATCAGGCATGTGTAGAGTTTAGATGACAGGAAGGGCTTACTAATACAGAACTTGATCCCATAGCTCCCTTGCTGAATGGACACATGTAAAGAGAAAAGATATAGGTAAGGCAGACTGCTGACACTCTCAGCTCCTCATTAACACTCTTCAAAAGAAACCTTGATGAGTGGATGGGAAACAGAAAGTTTACCTTGGGGATCACTTCAGTGGCTCTGCTGGACAGAGGCACATGGAACTAATCTAAGGGGGGGGGGGCGGCAAAAGCCAACACATTCTGGCTAGGCTTATAAATGCCTTCGGGCAGATAGCCTAGTACCAACCTATGAACCTATGAACCTATGATACTGAAGGAGGTTGTGAGACTGCAGTGGTATCAGCTATCTGAGTGGGTAGCCAGCACAGCTATCGGACAGATGAGATAGCCTTGCCTGTCACTGAAGTCCCATGCCTGTCATGGGTTCATTAGTGGAGTGGCGGTCCTTACCTTGCTTTTTCTCTTTGCATGTACCAATTCAGCAGTATGTTGGCTACACCAAGAATGTGTATATTTACAATACTATGTGTCTACATGGTAAAACATCTGCTTCTGAATGCTGTAGATGTACAGATTTCAGTTTTGTTAGGACTCATGTTATGGAAATTATGATTTTTTTGTCTAATTTTTGTAAATAACTTTGCAAGGGAGTATGTCAGTGTGACAAGTAATACCTCATTATGAAGACAATACTGATAGTTCCAACATGGTAAAATAAATGTGCCTGTATGTTGCACACATGTGCAGATGTCATAGTTTGTTTCGGACTTAGATTATGGAAATTATGATTTTTTTTTCATATTTTGGTAAATAACTTTGTAAGGGAATATCTGAATGTGCTAAGTAATACCTCAATTTGAAGACAGTATTGATAGTTCCAACATGGTAAAAGAATTGTGCTTGTATGTTGTACACCTGTGCAGACGTCAAAGTTTGTTTTGGACTTCAGTTATGGAAATTATGATTGTTTTCATATTTTGGTAAATAACTTTGCAAGAGCTCATCTGAATGCGCCAAGTAATACCTCATTTTGGAAGACAGTATTGCTGGTTACAACATGGTAAAAGAATTGTGCTTGTATGTTGTACACATGTACAGATATCAAAGTTTGTTTCGGATTTAGGTTATGGAAATTATGATTTTTTTTTCATATTTTTGATAAATAACTTTGCAAGGAAGCATGTCAGTGTGCCAAGTAATACCTCATGTTGAAGACAGTGTTAATCCTTACAACATGGCAAAAGAACTGCGAGTGTGCACTGTACACATGTGTAGATATCACAGTTTGTTTAGTCTTGTACAATTATGAAAATTATACATTTACAATACTTCTCATAATTATACCCATATCTTTGCAAGGGAGCATGGTGATCCCACAAATGATGCATCATTTTGAAGCTGACATTCAGATGCACAACTGCTACACTGATATGTAGGCTCTGTCTGTAACAGGTGGGGAGATATTATGCATTGTTTGTTTATCAGTTATGAAAAATAATATATTAATCATGTTTCTGTGAATAACTCAAGAAAGGAGCATCACACAGTAATGGTTAAGGTATCATTTTAAAGGTGACATTCATACTATCAAATTAAATTAAAATTGTATGGATCTGCATGGTACATTGACCAAGATATTGTGCTTTGCTTTTCCAAAAAGGTAAACAATATGCACAATATCAACATTCCTTGACAAATATTTAATAATGACTTTGATATGCACTATGAACATTTACATTGTTGGAAAGGTCAGTGTCTGCTGAACAACTTCTGTGTTTACATTTTTAGTCTAGCACTTATAGTTAAAGAGTTATGAATATTTGTTTTCTGCATGGTATTACAAATGGATTTTCTGAAAATGAGCTCAGGCTGCACTGTTGTTCCTATGGTGGAATTAAGTAGGCAGCTTTATCTGAGCTGCTCTGGAGTGAATGAGTTAATTGCAGTGTAACATTGCTTACCTTGTTTGCACTATGACCAATGCATCTGGTTTATGTTTGTGGTTGTCTTGGTCCTGTCTGCAACCTGGGTGGTCCATTCCTTCAGTTTGTGAGCTGCTGTGCTTTATGCAAACAAGATGATAGCCAAACATATTTGTGTTAAGTGGTCCTTCACGCAAACACTGACCTCAAAAAAAAAAAAAAAAAAAAAGGAGACTTTCCAGAAATTTGTAGAATGTCCAGATGTCCGCATCACATTTTTGGGCTCTTTCTTGTAAAATGTGTCATTTTCTAGAAAATCACTGAATATTGACATCAATGCATAATGATATACATTTCAGTTTTGTACTTCATATCCCTCAGAAAATGCATGCTAACACAAATCCTATTATTCTACCTAGTTTCTATGGTTATCAGAACAATATAGTAAATCTGTCCTTATTTTCAGCATTTTGTCCCCCCCCCCCCCCAATTTGTTGTCTTTGTCCAGATTTCATGCACTAAAAGTTTGGGAGTTACTTTCCCATTCAGACTACAGGTTTCACAGCCAGCAATACTTGTGTGAGCCACCAAACTTTGTGCATGCATGCCTCACATGATTAATATGCAAGGTGCGATGCCTTGCAATGAGCAGTATCACATATGTGAAAATACTACATGTAGGTTCTGAGCAGAACCTTCACAGAGTTTATTGAATCTGGGCCATATATTCATTTCATAATGAATGGAGACACACTTGAGAGAGGCCTACATGTGTGTGATTTTATTTAGTTCTAGGAATGCATTCTTATGTAAAAGTCCATATTTTTGTTTGTAAATATATTCCAGATAGATGCAGTTGAATGAGCTGAGTTAACTTGGATGGGGTATTTTACATAAATATTTCAAAACACATAGCAGTCGTAAACAAATAGTTGAAATATGTGATGAGTCATTATGATTACAACAAATTTATTGTGTCCATCATACATATTAATTTTATATTAAATATCACCATCGCCATGTTTAAGAAACTGGACATATATTAGCTTTAAGTTATATGTGGAAAAGCTAAAGATATATGCTAAATAGAACATTTTACTTATGCAACCATTACTGATAATGTTAAACATGTTTCTTGCATGTAGTTTATTTTTCTTTAGTGTCACAGTCCTAATCAAAATATTGTGAGAAATGGGATTCTTAATACCCTTTGTAAAAGTATCATTTTTCTGGATTCAAACTCTTAACTAGGGTGTGTTTTTCATCTAAACTAACACCTTTTGCCACAGAGATAGATATGTGACAAGTGGAATTTCTCCACTCAGTACTGTCCACAGCTGAAAGTACAGCATTGCTAGGCATGTTTGTGTTACATAAGGCAGTCTAATTTTTTTTTTCCTTAAGTAAGCAATAATTTTTGGGCACTGCTAAGTGAAGAAAAAATGCAAATTAATATTTAAAAAATTACATATTGTGAACTCTAAACAGAAATCGAACAAAGAAGCATGCCTCATTCTCTCAAGTTATTTCAGTTACACCTCATGCCACAGAGAAGTTACATGACTGGTGTTCTTTCTTCACTGACTACTATCCAGAGTGCTGCCAGCTTCAGAATGCTGCGAGATATGTTTTCACTACATAAGGCATTCTATAAAATTTTTTACTTTTTTCCATAGGAAGTGAATCACTTTTACATGCTGTCAAGTGCAGAGCAAATGCAGAGTAAAAAAAAATAAAAAAACTTCATTACACATATACAAAATAAGTGCGTTGTGATCTCAACAAAGGATTTAGGCAATGTCTTCTCTGACTTATTTTTCTCAGTTCTATTCATTTATACCTTGTGCCTCGGAATTGGGTGTCTGTCATCTTAAGTACTATCCATGCTGTGAAGGACCACTGAATGATGCCAGGCATATTTCCTCTACATAAATATAATTGTCTTTATTTTTTTCCTTAGGCAATGAACTGTTTTTGCACACTGCTAAGAGAACCACAAGTAGAAAAGGCATTAGAGGTAAATATACAATAGAGGAAAAAAGCTTACAGTAATTTAAATGCATGAACAGAGCAAGAAGTGTATTCAAGTGACACAATAATATTTCTCAGATCTAATTAAAACTTTAGAAATGTACATTGTTAAACACATTATCAGGCCTTTTGTTAATGACAATTAATGTGAAAGTGGACACAATACAGAACACGTTGTTAGCAATACTGAAATATTTTATTGTTAAACAACAACAGAATGATATCACAAAATGTGATTAAATATTTATTTAGACCACCCTCTGTAAAATTATCATTTAAGTGGATCTGAACCATGCATCAGCTATCCTTTTTCCTCTAAGCTCACTGTATTTACTCATTGGGCTATAGGGAAAGTTACCTGATAGGTGCATTTTCTACAGTAAGTACTACAATAATGTTGACATCCATGCAACACCATTGGGCTGGTTTGTGCCACATAAGGCAGCCTAAACTAATGTTTTTACTTTTTTATCTAATCCATGAAAGTTCATTTCATGCTATTAGTGCACAAATGTAGAAGGTAATAGTTATCATAAGGATTCACACAACCTTTTTGGAATAACAACATGAAAAAACATGAAATGAATCACGGTACATATGTTGAGATACTACTGCATTACACTGATATATTCAGCTTCCTCAGATCTTTTTGTCACACCAGCACTATCATGCATGTCTCACAATATCTAAACTTTAGCTAATGCCATGATGGAGAAGTACACAGGAAACAAAATGATTTGATTGTTCATGAAGTACACACAATTAATATTGATATCCTTTCAAATGGCTTATCTGTCTCTCACTTTTAATCAGTACTGACCATAGTTGAGTTTCCCACATCAATGCATTCATGCACCAAAATCACTGTTATGATATAGAATGACTTCCCTCGGTCAAATGATGTGTGAACAGATTTTGCACCCTGCATCTCCTGTACTGTTTATCTAAGCTCAATACATTTGCACATTATGCCACAGTGATAGGAATGTGACAACCTAAATTTCTTCACTCATTACTGTTCAAACTGCTAGGGAATGTGCCACAATGCCAGTCTTAATTGCGATATTGATGGCAGTCAAAATAGAGTCTGTCATAGATTACCTTAGGTACTGAACTGCCATTCACTGCTACTGACCAATGCCAGTCAATGCATCCCAATGCCAAACAGCATGCAAATGATAAAGGGAAAAAAAACATGGAACTGAATAGTTTAAATGTACAGTTTTGCTGCTTAATCAACTTTGTTATCTTGCAACAAGAATCTGTATGGAATTGAATCCTTAAACATGGATAGTAAGAACTTGCTTACCACAGACGAATAAATATATTTGCAAGTAGAAAAAGTATTTAGATAAAATTATAATGTGACATTGTGACATTGTATCAAGTCACATTATATGTGCAACAGGAACAAGTTAAGAAAGTTTTTATTTCTCATTTGAGAGTAAATGTCTGGATGACTGTGGTATTGATAACAGTTAGGATACCCATGTAGTCATACAATATTAAACAGACTGCAAACACTGCCTCTCTATTACTCCCTTTCTTTATGGTGCCCATTCACTTACATATGCTTTCTTCATAGTAATTCTGTCTCTGTTTTATTGCATTTATTATTTATATCAATGCTTAAAGTACTCCTTTCATTATAAACAACATTTCATAATAAGAAGCCATTAACCGTGGTCACTGAAGTCAGCATTTCAATGTTAGGAATGTTGCTCTGCTAAATTGGTCAATGTACTTTCAGACCTTTTGGTAAGTCTCTTCTCCCTGACACATCATCAGTAAGGGAGATTGTGAAATCCTGATTGTGCTTGCAGTCAGAATAATCATAGGCAGTTGCAAACCATTAGTAGGTAACACTTCTCGATGCTTGTTCTTGCTGTGGTAGGGTATGTGCATGTAATTGTGTAGCTCCTTACATCATGTTTATATTCCCTAGACTTAATGCAGATTGTGGTATTTAGGGAATGCTAATGATTTAACACCTCCTTGCATACTCACAGTGCTTACAGTGTTGACTGTGCACTATATAAAGGTAATCATGTAGCTAATGCCCTTGTATCTTGCTGAGGAGAACTTTTTGGATGCTGAGAGTTTGATACTGTTAAATGAACACAGCCTTTGGGCAATTATCAACTTTCCACGCTACATTATTGTCAAAATATATTACTATTTTTTACATAATGCTTTTAGAGTAAAATTAAAAAGTGAATTGCACTGGCTGCTCAAAAACATTTTTTTTGTCTTAAAGGTTTTTCTTTATTCCTTTCTTTTGTCATAGCCATGTCTACATTACAAAAAGTATGGTACAGAATTTTACATTACATATATATATTTTTAGGCTACATTTAATTGTTGTTTATCTAGATATTGAAGATGAATGTGTTATAACTTTTTAGGAAGGTCTGGCATTTTTACCTCTGTTAGCAGAAAGAAAAATGTTATGTCTGTGGATTTCTACTTGACTGCTGTTCACAGCAGTGGAGATGGCACCTATAATAGTTGTCTTACATTTTTAGTAGTAAACTGTAATATTATACAGTTAAATGTGTGTTATCTGCATTATAGAACTTTTATAGATTATTGTTGATATTTGGTTTATAGTTTTTTTGGTAGGGGCTGTCCTAACTTATGTGTAGTCACATGGCAAATTAACTTTTAAATTGTCATGTGCATGATGCATACCTGGATTCACACATAATTGAGTTTATAGCCAACCTGTATTATATACTTAATTATGTGTCAGTTTTCTGTTTCATATCATACAGGGATATGGCAGTCAAGATGAAATCTGTACCCTGCAAGCCATAATGCACTGATTCAGAAAATTAGGTCATTATGAAAACCTTACACCATCATGGAGTGTTTCCTTTAAGGATAGCTAAGGAAACCAATCTGCCCAATACAGGATATGGCAGCAGATGATTAAAGAAATCAATGCTGTTGAAGGGCATGGAAGAACTTACTCCTAGCTATGACACCAAACAAATATATGGTAACCTCTGCCTGCCACAGAGTGACTGCAATTGCCCAGGAACAGGTGCACAAGAAGTGGTCCTGTAACCAAACCATCACTAATTGAAACAGAGGAGTTTCTGTCCATTGTCAGAGATTAAGATATCATAGCAGAGGGTTCCCACAAAATAGTTGACATTGGCGTAGTAGAAGTAGACCTTCTAGGTATGCAAAATGGTAAAATGCAAGTGTGATTGTTATATCTTTGTATGCATATATCTTAGATGTCATATATATATCTATATCTATCTGTGGGTTCATATTACGTTATCGAAAGATAACACAATCAAATGCTCAAAGCATCAAAATGGCCACATATTGAAGCTTTTATTGTTGGGGCTGTGCTCCCCACACCCCTGCTAAATATATATTCCAACTCCGAGATCGCACTACAGTGAGGAAAGGGCAAATATCCCAATCTTCACTGTACTGTGATCCTACAATGCGATCTTCAAAATGCAGCCGATTCAAAGTTCTGAGCATTCGATTACATTATCATTTGATAACATAATAGGAACCCATCTATTATATATATATATATATATATATATATATATATATATATATATATATATATACACACATATACATATATATATATATATATATATATATATATATATATATATATATATACACATATATATATATATACATATATATATATATATATATATATATACACACACACACACACATATATATATATATATATATATATATATATATATATATATATATATATATATATATATATATATATATATATATATATATATATATATATATATATATGCTTTCCACAGCTTTAAGCCACATCTCAGTGACTGCACAGACATCAGCATTCTATAGGGTAAAGACAGTTTCTAGGGAGTAGAGTTTTTTTATTTAGACTCCTAGCATTGAGCAATAATACTGTTAGATTTTCTTGGTTTTTGATTTGCTATGTTGGAATGACTTTCAGTTTGGCATTGCCTAAAAAAGGCACTATGGTGGAAGACTGCTTCAGCTAATATTCAAGTGCCTAGAGGGGAGAGGTGCAGACCATCCCTGGCAAAACAGTATGGTCTGTTGACCATCTCCTTTCATGCTGACAAATATTGCACCCCTTTAGAAGGACAACAGAAACTAAGCCAATTACTAAAATCAATCATCTTTTGTTTTGTATTGTGGCATCATCCTTGGAGAAAGTAAAATGCTGCTCAGTGCTAGGCTCAAACCAGCCTGAGACACATATTCTGAAAGCTCTATAATGTCTCTCTTCATATAGTCCAGGGAGGTACATCTCAGGTCATTTACTCCCGTGGGTTATGACTGAGTCATATTGGTAATTGTAGTCCAATATTCTGACTGCATGTGTAATGTGGCAGATTCTAGCCCCTGATAAGCAAGTGAATAAAAGTTTCTCCTTACACAGCCTGGTGAGAGGGACATCATTGTGTCACATGATGGAGTCTCCAATGATAATAATGTTGGATTGTGTGGTGACTTGGACTTAGAGGCAGAGGCTCCATGAGATGTACTCTATGTATTGATGTGGGTATTGTTTTGAAAGAGTACATTTGGGGCTACTGAAGGTATTTCTTATGTGTACTTTGTCTAGGAGGGCTTTGTGGTTTAGGAAGGTTGCATGTAAGTACCTCAGGATATGCAGGTCAATATGTCTGCTTTGAATTGTGCATGATGGGTGCAGCATGTGTACTACTGACAACCTTTTTTGATATTAGGAGTACTTTTATGTGAGAGCTTTGCCTCCAGTGAAATTGTATAAATACATCTCTCACATAACATATCAGTTTGTTTGAGAATTAACTGGCTGTTGGTAAACATGAGGCAATTTCTGCATTGCTTCAGGATGCCCACATCCACCAAGCTAGTAACAGAGACAGTAGGAAAGTTCATATTCATGGCAACAGACCCTTTTTTATTGATTGGACTATTGGAATGAGAATATCAATCACTGTCAGCAGTATCCAGTTTGCAACTATGTGGACAGTGCTTGTCACTGCAATTTAGTTGGACTGTGCAACTAGATATTGGAGACATTTTAATTGTGCTTTTACAGAAATAAATTGGCACTGAAGGTGTCTGAGTCTGTCCAGACCACTGCCAAACTCTTGAGGGGAAACTAATACATGGACACTTAAAATTTGAGGATGAAGTATTCAGGCAGATATTCTGAAGGTAGAAGCAAATCAAGCAGTACTTACTGAAAACAAGGAATTAACTTGTCAAGAATGATGAAAAGAGGGGAGACACATGAATGGCTACTCTCTGGCTACTACTAATGCTGGTCTCACCACAGCTTCATTCTGTTGGGATACAATCAGGAGCGGCCCTAGGTCAACTGGTGCCCTAGGCAAAAGGGCTCCATGGCCCCCCCTACCACACCATCTGGTGCCCCCATCCTGGTCTACTTACACCAAATAAATACTGGAAAAGTGCCCCTGCTACAATGATGCCCTAGGCAACCACCTAGTTGGTCTATGCCTAAGGCCGGCTATGGATACAATGCTCCTAGCTTCTTCTCTCACCAGAAGCAAACTCTTAGGACCAATCCCCAGAGGAAAAATAGGCCACAACCTGTTTGGTGATCCACAGTCTTGTCCCAGATGATGCAAGGTTCTGTAGGCTTGTAGCCTTTTTCTCTTAGATGCTTTGAATAGCAACCAGACAAATCAGGTATATTAACCACAGGCACTCACTTTCAAACCCGAAGCAGTCAGGAATCAATGCACTATGCTCCTACTGTCACCAGGATCAGAATATAAGCACAGATTCCAAGCTGTTACCAATAAAGCAGTTATTAGGTTTTCTGGTGGCCAACAGACTCCAGGAAATAATATCATTGTACTCCTTTTGTCACCGGGAGAAAACAGAAGCAGTCATCCAAAGATGACTACTGTGAAGCAGAATGTGGGCTCTCTAGTAACTGATGGTCATACAATAGCATATTAAAGGTAAGATAAAAAAAATGGCTTATCCTAAACACTGCAGTGTGCACTAAGCAGTTAGATATGAAAGTGGGTAACTTAAATTCTAGCTGTCTAAAAAGATAAGTTTTAGTGGTGAGCCACCATTTTTTAAAAGAGCAAGGGTTGGGTACTTTTGTTTTCAGGCACTATGGAATGGTTATCAGTGGCAGTACTTGCTAGGATTCTCTCAAAGGAGATCTTGGAGGATTTGACAATTTGTCTTATTTGCCTGTTAAGGCTGAGGAGAGTACTTTTCCATTGTTGAGTTCTTGTCTTTGTTTTCTTGGACAGCTTTTTGCATTTATTGTAGAGTTTGTTGATGCTGGAAATCCACCATGGCAGCTTGATTTTACTTGGGGCTCTGATGTGGAAGGCATTGTAGCCTTGCAGGGATGGAGTACTGGTGCCACAACAAGTCGACCGATAACACAAGTCGGAATGCGTAAAATAATTTATTTAAGTGTACAAAGAAATAAAATCCATTTTTCGTCGGGAGCAATCTCCCAACTTCCTCAGAATAAACATGGACATAATAATAACACGTGTCTTATATAGTTAATTAATTAATTAAGCATGTGATGCACAAGTTAATTAATCCATAAAATTAAAGTAGTATAATACAAACATAAACACTGAACCATACAATAAACACTAAAACGTAAACTGCTAATGAATGGGTAACTGAATGGTTAAAACCCAGCTTAGTACTTTAAAAATAGTGAAAAAAATGTATATGTATATATATTATTTATTATTTAGCTTGATTAGACAGCTGTTAATAACTATTCATAAAATGTTCTCCTCCATTTATCAGATACTGGTTCATCAACTAACAACAAATAAGTAAATGAATGAATAGATAAATAAATAAGTAAATAAATAAATAGGTGGGTGGGTAAGTAAATAAATAAATAAATAAACCCACTAACAACCTACCAACTATACTTTCGTGTATACTAAAAATTCATTATAAGATGTATATAAAAACATGTAAATAGCAAAATGTATATATTTATGTAAACAGATGTATGTTATTATTTATTGAAATTGTATATAAATATAAGTACATATAAACATTAATAAATCCAATATAATGGTAGTTCAGTTGTAAATAACTGTGTAAATTTGTTTGTTTGTCTATATAATTCAGCTCATATCAAATCACTGCTCAAGTAATACATATAATGATAAACTCTACAAAGGAAAATATATACATACATACATCATATACCTATACACACAAATGTGTGTATATATATATATATATATATATATATATATATATATATATATATATATATATATACAAATGTGCATGCATATATCCAACTAATGTTCAAAAAGTATAACAATGTAGCATTATAATGGTAAAAAAATGTGTGAATATATAAACACCCTCTTCTAACAGCACAGCTGGTGTAAACAAATTCTGATAAACTTTTAAACTTTTAAATGTACCAGAAAAATAGTGCCAAAAAATATATTATTACCAAAAAATATATATAATTGTTGTTGTTAATGTTCCCTGATATACAAAACATTTATTCTCATTACTTTTCTTATCTGTTAAGATTTTTCAGTCTAAGAATACACATAATTGAACACATTTCGTTAAGACCAGGGTATTGGCAGGCATTCACTCTGAGTTGCCAAATTAATTCTATTCTCTCCAATTTTAATGACTCAGGACCACCTCTTCCATCATTAAATAATTGATCAATGACTCTAAATTTGAATTCATGCCCTTCAAAGTCACTTGTATGTCTAGCGAGTGCATTTTCCATTTTCTTCTTACTTATACAATATGTATGCTCATAGATCCTGATTTTTTCTGGTGTATAGGGTGGCAACTGGTAAAATGTAAAAACATATTAGAGTATGTGTCTTTATGAAAGATTTTGGAAACAAATTTATTTTCATAGTAATCCTTACATAATTCTACATCCAGGTATGTTATCCTGTTTCTACTATAGTTAAAAGTAAATTGTAAAAATTCAGTACTTCATGATACGTAGTAATAAATATACTACCAAGGAGAAATTTAATTGTAAGTTGTTTACCTGGCTAAATGTACATCACGTCCAGCTTTCTATATAGGTAAAACTGATAGAAAGCTGGGCGAGAGGATCTATCTAGCACTCGCTAGACATACAAGTGACTTTGAAGGGCATGAATTCAAATTTAGAGTCATTGATCAATTATTTAATGATGGAAGAGGTGGTCCTGAGTCATTAAAATTGGAGAGAATAGAATTACTTTGGCAACTCAGAGTGAATGCCTGCCAGTACCCTGTTCTTAATGAAATGTGTTCAATTATGTGTATTCTAAGACTGAAAAATCTTAACAGATAAGAAAAGTAATGAGAATAAATGTTTTGTATATTAGGGAACATTAACAACAACAATGATATATATTTTTTGGTAATAATATAATTTTTGGCACTATTTTTCTGGTACATTTAAAAGTTTAAAAGTTTATCAGAATTTGTTTACACCAGCTGTGCTGTTAGAAGAGGGTGTTTATATATTCACACATTTTTTTACCATTATAATGCTACATTGTTATATTTTTTGAACATTAGTTGGATATATGCATGCACATTTGTATATATATATATATATACACACATTTGTGTGTATATGTATATGATGTATGTATGTATATATTTTCCTTTGTAGAGTTTACCATTATATGTATTACTTGAACAGTGATTTGATATGAGCTGAATTATATAGACAAACAAACAAATTTACACAGTTATTTACAACTGAACTACCATTATATTGGATTTATTAATATCTATATGTACTTATATACAATTTCAATAAATAATAACATACATCTGTTTACATAAATATATACATTTTACTATTTACAGGTTTTTATATACATCTTATAATGAATTTTTAGTATACACGAAAGTATAGTTGGTAGGCTGTTAGTGGGTTTATTTATTTATTTATTTACTTACCCACCCACCTATTTATTTATTTACTTATTTATTTATCTATTCATTCATTTACTTATTTGTTGTTAGTTGATGAACCAGTATCTGATAAATGGAGGAGAAAATTTTATGAATAGTTATTAACAGCTGTCTAATCAAGCTAAATAATAAATAATATATATACATATACATTTTTTTCACTATTTTTAAAGTACTAAGCTGGGTTTTAACCATTCAGTTACCCATTCATTAGCAGTTTACTTTTTAGCATTTATTGTATGGTTCAGTGTTTATGTTTGTATTATACTACTTTAATTTTATGGATTAATTAACTTGTGCATCACATGCTTAATTAATTAATTAACTATATAAGACACGTGTTGTTATTATGCCCATGTTTATTCTGAGGAAGTTGGGAGATTGCTCCCGACGAAAAGTGGATTTTATTTCTTTGTACACTTAAATAAATTATTTTACGCATTCCAACTTGTGTTATCGGTCGACTTGTTGTGGCACCAGTATCCGTGTTTGTTGCAGAAAGTCAGTTTATCTTTTACCAGGGATGGAGTACTGTCTCAGTCCTTAAATCAGGTTTCTGTGACTACACAGACATCTATATCTTCTAATTATAGAAGTGCTTGCAGGGAGTAAAGTTTTTTTTGTTCTGGTTGGTTAGTTTCATGTCAGTAATGTTGTTTTCAAAACCTTCCCTAAAAAGGCACTATGGGGAAGGCAAGAGTCTTTGCCAGCAGCTGAAAGCCTAGGGGTGCCAGGTGCAAACTGTCTGTTGCAAAGCAACGAGGTTTGTCGACCATGGCTTCCCAGGCAGATAGTTACTGGATCCCCTTGGAATGACACCAAAAACTAAGCCAGTTATTGAAATCAATCATTTTGTGTTTATACTGTGGCATCATTCTAGGTGAGAGTAGTATGCTGCTCAAGGCTAGGGACATAACTGCCTGGGACACATGCTCAGAGAATTCGACCATGTCTCTCTTCTTATAGTTCAGCGAGGCACATCTTAGGTCATTCACACCAACATGAACTATGACAGAGTCACAATGGTACTTGTTGCTGAGAGACCTGAGTGCATGCGTGATTTGGTGAATCCTGGCACAGGGCAGGCATATGACTGTGACTTTCTCCTTGTCCAACCTGGTGAGTGGGACATCTGTGTGTCTCACTATTGACTCTCCAATGGCAAGAAAACTTGTTTTTTGACAGTTACACCTTATGGGCTTGTTGGTTGAGACATGGTGTTGCTATGTGCCATAGGTGCTGCAGAGACTGTGTTAGCTGTAGCAACTTGTGTTTTGGAGGTCTCTGGTATTTTGGTAAGTTTTTCAAGAGAACCTCCATATATGTGAATTTACATGTTTGATGCATACTATGTGTATGAATAGTAGTATGTGTATGAGTAGTGATACTTTGTGAATATGTAGTGGTGGGTGAGTTGACAGCCTTCTCCGTGTTACTGTTTTAAGTGAGAGAGAGTATGGATTCTAGATTCTTGGTGTAAATGCATCTCTTGCACTCTGTACTAGATTGTGTTATTAGTAGAGGGTTGTCTGTGTACATGAGGCAATTGCTACACTGCCTCAAGAGACCCAAGTCAACAAGACTGGCAGGAGAAACATGGGTAGCTAATTGTCCATAATGTTACATTGAAGACTGTAGTCACTAGGGGTGGTTTTTAAGAAATGATCATGGAGGAGCTCAGTGAATGGATATTTCTCCCTGGGTTTTAAGTGAAAATTTCTTGAATTTAACTGTCTGGCTTTGGTGCAGAACTGCTTGTCAGTGTGCAGTGCTGTGTGATATTCAGATAAGCAGAAACCTGCTCAGATGTAGGGCCTAAATACCAGAAGTTAAAACTCTAACAAAATCCAAAAGGACCAGTGAGGAAGCTTATTCCATGCCCTAGACCGGCCTCCCTGTATCAGTCAGGTCCCATCAATACAATTTTCTCGCAAAAGTGCAGATAGACCCCCCTTTTGTAGTTTGACCGTGGGCCTCATTACATCCTTGTTCAATGGGGTTGTGAGGGTTTGTCATGGGAGTAATGATCCAAGGCTACATAGTATAACCTGTATTCCATATTAGATCCCCTTAAGGAATGCTACCACTAGCAAAACTGGTGTACATCTCACAAGTGTGCCATATTTGTGAGTTGTAGAACCTGCCTAGGTTACTTGCACAGAAATTGTAGATGATCCCTTGAGCATTACAGACAACCTGACAGTTTATAGAGTAGAAACCTTTTCTGACAATGTCCCTCTTTCCCTATGCCACAGGTGAGGTTCTATTTTGTTGTGTGCACAATCAGTGGCCCTCAAATATTCAGAGAAGTGTGCTACTGCACAGAATTCCTACATAATTCTTGCTCTCTCTCCCAGGGGCTGTGAGGGAAACAGTTGTGAGCCCTTGCATGAAGCAGCATTGCATTTAAAAACTGATGTAATTTTCTTGATACTGACACCTGTGACACAAGTACTATATCACCTGTGGGTATCTGGAAAGTACCAATGGCTAGCATATGTAATGCTAAACATACGATTGTTTCCACTGGGATGGATTCTCCACAATTTCCCTGGTACCTGATTTGGGACTGGCAGTGGTTGCATTTTTCCTCCAGTGCTTAATTGTCCATTCTGTATCTCTCAGCAATTTCTGTGTGATGCAGTCCATGATAAGTCAAATGGGGTATAAACACCCTTCCATTTCTATGGTCTGGTAGCAGCAGCAGTACCTTGATTTAAAGCCTGTTATACTTACAGAATAATACTAGTAGCAGCACCCCCTAACATGCATTTTCCCCTAAGTGTAATCCTGCTGTATTCCATAGAGTTTTGCTGTACAGGGCAAAAGCCTACACTGAGTGTACATGATTACTTTATAGCTTCCTGAATAGCTCCACCATATTGGATTGGTTAATTAGCATTAACTTTGGCTCTTTATGCTGTCATTAGAATATTCTGCCATTTATCTTTGCTGGCAGCTCCTGACATTGTTTAGAGCCATTTAATGAATATAGCCACACTTCATGTAGCTGATGAATCTGTCCATATAACTTTGTCAGAAGCTGGTCATAACCATTTTTCAATGTTCATTTAATCCCATAATATAATCCAGTTTTTACTTAACTTCTCTATTTGCTGTAACTTGTTTCAAAAATTAAGTAGCTGAGTTTTCTTTTGATTTATCTTTTCTTATAGAAATAATTTTTCATTTTATCCCTAGTAAAACCCTGAAACAAATAAATAATTGTCAAAATTTATGTTGCTTCTCAAGATATTTTTATCATTATAATCTGTAATTTATCCAGCATTCCACACAATTATCGGATGATAACAAAGCAGATGCTGTTGACCAGTTAATGTAAGAATCATCTATAAAAATGTGAAAAAAAAATTCATCATATTAACAATTATTTTCCAGTTATTCTTTAATATTTGTAGAAAATGATCAATTTATTTATCTCAAAAATAATTTTCTGTATAGTCCTTTTCATCAATTTGGATATGTAATGAATAAACTGCAGTGGTAGAGTAATTAATGTTCTTTGTCATTTTTCTCACATTTAAATAATAAAGATTTTTATCCTAAAAGAGACATAGCCTTATGTCCAAATATTAATTTAAAACGTTTCATTTTATGAATAGGAACTTTATTCTTCTTATTTTAAATATATTACATTTGCATTCAACTTTAGCTAAAATGATTTGGGTTACCATTGCATATATTAATTTTTTAATTACTATCAATGGGAAAGACACTAGAATTATTTAATAAGTGGTTCACTACATTATGAAGAGTGATAAAGCCTTGATTTTGAAACAGACATGACAGAACTGAGTAGTGACTCGGTAATTAATGTAGCTTGCGACAGGGTGAGGGGGTATGCCAGCTTACACATCTTTGATGGAGTGAAACAACCTGGCTTAAGCATAGGTTCCAGCCTGCATAGGCAGATGCCCTAGCACAAAGTAGTAAGGTAAATAAATCTGCACCCACTAAGCTTTGCATCAACACACTAGCCACATTCTGACTTATGTAGTTAAACATGCATGAGCAATCAGGGTAGTATTGTTGAATAATATAGACAACTGTCAAAAATTGGGGTTTAGGGTTAGGGTTTACAAGAAAAGGCCATTATGCTCTGCTGCATGAATGATAGAACTCTTTGAAAAAGGGCAACATTCTAAAGCTATCTATCATTGGTATATTTAGCGCCTGCCCTTAAATATCATTTAAATCATTATGGCATAGTGAAACGTGTGAGGCTTCCCTTCAGTCTAGAAGAAGCTAAATTGAGACAAAGTGCAGGGGGAATCTGACCTGAAATGCTTTCTGTTAATAACTCCATCCCGTTGGCTGTCATGTCTGCAACAGGTTTCTTAAAATGTCAGTTTTAAAGGGAAAATGAATGAACTTGAATATCTTGGGGTGGGGGGATCTGGTAGTCACCAGATACAAAGAAAGAAGACACTGAGAAGAAAGGAAATATTAACAAGTAAATGAGCATTGCAGAATTACTCAGTGTTTCTTTCATTATTATTTGCTGTTTGAATATCTTTTCAAAGTATTTTCTGCAATTCTTGTTTTCAACCCTTCACCACATTTTTTAACTATTGAAAAAAGCACAAACAAAATCTATGTCAATAAAGTTATAAATCTATAATGTTGATCCAAGTACATTTTTTCACTAATTAAAGCTTTTGTTAATTTCATAAGCGGCATCAAAGATGGCCTTATTTAGAAGTTTTAATTAGCAAACTTCTGTAACTTACAATAATAAAATAAATGTACATTAATTGGGTTTATCGTAAGTTATCATTAATTGGTACAATTAACTTTTTGACAACTAAATTATTGTTGGTTTAGATTTTATTTTATAGTATGTATTTATTTTATGTCAGTAACATGCCTTTCCACATTTGTATAATCAAATATGGATAATTTGGAGAAAAGCAGTCAAGACATATAAAGATGTCCTAATCTAGATATCTCTGTGACATCTCAGGTTTTAGTTAATCCCTGGGATTCATGAAGCTTGCGTGAGGCGCAGGCGTAGTGTAGGCGGTATAACGCCAAATATGGCCACAGAGCAATTCAGGTACGATCCAATTCCACGTGCACTACCAGTGTATGCCAGATCTGTGCAGCTCTCGGCTCATGTATGCTAATCACCCCATGCGCAGTACTGCAGCATGTAAATGAAGGTACATAGAGATTCATGAAGTGGTGCAGGTGTAGCGTAAGGATACAGAAATGTAAACCAAAAGAAATTGTGTACATTTTTCCAAACAGAACATCGGAGCCATGAAAGCGGACCAAACTTGAGTATTACAAAGTTAAAATATGCCAATGGCTAAATATACAGCCAATGGCATAACAAAACATGCACAGCACATAAAAAAAAAAACATTTAATGTCATGGCTACAGTAACACAAAGTACAACCACAGGGTATGTGTGCACAAATGGGAACACAAGGAAAATATATACAGATGTCCTAAAATTGCAATGTAACAGAAATCATGATTTCACCACAATAGTCAATGGTATGCATGCTACACCACAATCAAGCTGCAAGGGTTGCTAAGGGTCTGTGACAGTGTTCGGCATGGTAACTATGAATTAGTAGTCAATGCCATGCAAATGAGGCAAGTAATACTGAATCACAAACGTCCCGCCGGCCTAAGGATGTACCATACAGCACAGTGCTGCAACACCGAGGAGTGGTCTGGAGGTATACATAACATCAGCAGTGGGGTGTGCCACCATAGCTGTAAGCACATTGGAGCAATGCAAATCCAGGTTGCCTGTTGCTAAGCAAAGCCACAGGATAGGGGTGTGGATGTAGGTATAGCTTTGCTTAGCTGAGAGCACACATGGTGCCCGAAAGCGCATGTGCACATGGATGACAACATGCCCGAAACCCGGTAAGCAGACGCACGTGCTGCGTGCCACAGCACAAACAGGAAGTTTATGGGAAGACAATAAGGAAATGCCGCAGTAGGGTAATTGGAGTACAACTGAATAATTAACACCTATTCACTCACAGTGGGCTATTGACGGCAGCTAACAAGGCTGCTAGTAGCAACCTGCAGAACAGGATCGGGGAGGTGTCGGATTGCAAAGAAAAGAGAACTGTCACCGCAGAGCAAAGCAAACCTGTAGTAGATCGGCTATAGAACACATTTTGCAACACATTCCTGGTTTGGGAAAGTACAAAACAAGAAAGCAGGCTGCTGGATGCATGCCCAACAATGGGAGGGGAATCATTAAGAAAAGTGAAGGCAAGGGCAAGAGGTGATCCACGGCAGCTAAATGTAATTCAACACTAAAGGCACCACAATAGCTGTACCTGTGGTAAAACACATAAGATACCCTACAGCTCTGATTGTACATACACACCCTATGACATCATCAGTGTTCAAAGCACAATAATATAAAGTGTGAAGGCACCTCACACACACTTGTGTATTCACAAACACTGCACCATCAGTGTAAACAGATGGGGAACTTTTAGAATGTACTTGTTGGGAGCTGCCATAGCTGTGATTCATCACCATGTGTTGGAGACTGAAGGTGGTGTGGAGGTTGATGCTGAAAACCACCTCAGGCCCTGGAGGAGGAGAAGAGTGTTCAGACCAAGGGTAACCTACCAGGGGCTACATGATCTGTAGATAGTAGAGCATTACAGGGTGGACAGGGACATCATACAGCAAATTGTTGAGCTGTGCTGCCCATGCCTCAGATCCAGGAACAACAGAGGGGAACCCATCCCAGTGGACATGAAGGTGTGTGTAAGCTTGAGAATACTAACCACATGTACCTTTCAAAGGCCAACTGGAGATATCATAGGGATCTCACAGGCATCAGCATCCAGGGTACTCCACCAGCTCCTGGATGCCATGTTACACATGCCAATGAGCATATATACTTCCCCCAAACTCAGGAGGAGTTGGCCAGCAATATGCATCTCTTCCACCATGTGGCACACTACCCAGAGGTACTGGGTGCAATAGACTGTATGCACATACATATCAAGTCACCACCCGGTGAGCATGGTAGGCGCTACATAAACCGCAACGGATACCACTCCAACTGCCAGGTCGTGTGCAATGCCCAGGGCATTATCACGGATGTGTGTGCTGGCAGCGCTGGAAGCTCCCATGACTCCCACATCTGGTATGCCTCACAGCTGTATCAGGTATTTGTCAGGGGGGACATCTCATATGGCCACCTTGTGGGGGATGCTGGCTATGCACTGGAGCCATGGATGATGACTCCCATCAGAAATGCACACACAACCATGCAAGAACGCCATAATGAGGCACACATACAAACCATAATCATCACAGAGCATGTGTTTTGGATGCTGAGATCATGGTTCCGTTGCTTGGACATATCTGGCGGAGCCTTGCAGTACTCTCCAGGCACGTGTGCACACATCATCATAGTATGTGCCATGCTACATAATATGATCCTGCAGAAACAGCTGCAGCAGGGACAAAATGGGAAAGGCCCTCACAGCCCACTGCAATTGCCAAGGGCATCACAGGCACAGAAGGATTCAGACCATGAACACCCTGTGCCAGCCCCAGTAGGCAGACGGAGGCATGCCCAATATGCCCATGGCTTGGCAAAGAGGGAACGTATAGCACATACACTGACAGTGTAGGCCCCTATGGACTGACACACTTCTCCACCTGCACACACAGTAAAATGGATGGCACACACACACACAACCACCTGTAAATTATGTATAGGTGGTCTACTGTGTGAATCCTACATAGGCAGCTCTCAACTATTGCACACACAACAGCTATTGGAACAAGGTAAGTCAACACCTGAACAGTAAACAAAGCTAACAGCATGTGTTGATACTGTATGTATAGGTTCCTAGGTACATCGGTAGGTACATGCCTGATTGTCAGAGGCCATTCATCAGCCTCAGCAAAATGTGTCTGCTGTCGCCATCCCATCAATTAACTAACTGTCCCGCTGTGGAGCAGAGGCAATTACAGGATCCATGTGTGTAACCACTGTACCCCATCCACTCTGCAAGGATTCCCTGGTGTGTTAATGAGGGGCTCCATATAATGTAATCAAGGATGTAGTTCCAAAGCATGGGGAGTACCCATGACAGGTATCCATCACCCCAGCATTCTCCAGTTATGGTTGTGGCAAGGTGTAGCACATTACAGTGTGTGGCTCACTGTGACATGGATTCCCATAGCTGGAGCACATCCATTAAACATTACTTGGACATACCATTAATAGGTATCATCCATATGTAAACAAACTGAGTTACACATTTCTTTGCAGTATGGAGGAACAGCCATAGTACAGTCCACATACAAAACACCATAACACTTGTACATATCCCAGTTGCCCAAGTGGTAAAGCCACTGACTGTGTTGTGCATGTTCCCGGTTCCATGACCTGCAAGGGCCATTACGTAATTCCGGTGGCACGAATAATGGATGTTGGATGCAGGCCATTAGAGCACATTTAAGCACATGTTAGCAGGTTTATGCGCCGGCAAGTGATGGTAAGCATCGTTTAAACATGACTACACAGATATGCACAAAACAGGTCTAAGCTTTGCTGAATATCGCACAGATCACGGTCAAAGATGGCCAGAACAGATGAAATATGCATTATTCTCCTTTGTACTAATAGTACCTGCTCTGAGAGGTAAAATGACCACTACCAGGAGGAGAACACGCAACCATGTACACAATCACCTACCACTAAGCTACCTGAGATTTACTAATGGCAGGTGTGTATTGTGACAGGTTAAAACACAAAAGGGCAGAATTCCGGAACTAGTATATACCACCATGTACCCAAAAAAAGGTGTGTTCACTCTCTCTCTCTCTCTCTCTATATATATATATATATATATATATATATATATATATATGATATAGAGATAGAAAGGGTGATAGAGAGATATATGTCGATATATATGGATATACATATATCAGCAAATATATAGATAGGTTAACAACATGTACTCAACCATGGAGGTACAAATAAATAGGATACTGCCAACTACCGAATGCTTTACATACTGACACGCGTAATCACGAGGCTTAAAGACCGAAAGACCACAGTCCTGGAACACTAAAACCGCGAGTACTATTATAATGATGTTAAGGGACATTTAGCTATTGCTGCTGGTGCTGCGGTCCAGGTAGGTACCAGGTAGGTACTGTGTTTAAGTGTGTTTCTCATTGCTGTAGTGTGTGTAAGTGTGTGTTCTGAGTGTGGTGTATGTTTCTGTGGGACTGTAATGTGTGTTTGTGTGTGCGCGCGTGTGTGTGTGTGTGTGTGTGTGTGTGTGTGTGTGTGTGTGTGTGTGTGTGTGTGTGTTTGCTTCATGCTAACTCAGAGGTAGATTATTACAGTAGGTGTGGTCATAGCCGGCCTTAGGCATAGGGTTACCACCTGTCCCACTTTGAAAGGGACAGTGCCTCTTTGGGCAGTTATGTCCTGACAAAAAATATTAAAAAGGGCAAATGTTCTGAGATTGTAGGGCATAATTATGTCCCACATTTTATGTAATGGTTGCATAAAATAGTTATTTCTGTATCTAAAAGACCTAAATGTTACAAGAAACATAATAAGTAACTAAACTGCTACAAGAATAAAGTTTTATTTAGGAAAAAAGTTAAGTTCTATCCTTTGTACTGACCATGGGTATGTGTAGGCCTCTAAAATCAGATGTGTGTCCTGCAAATGTCCCACTATGGCCATTTGAAAAGGTGGCAACCCAAGTCAAAGAGGTTCAGTCCACAACACAACTGCAATGAGTGCAAATATCTGTGACAGAAATACATGAGACAGCTTTCATGTAGCAACATTACATTTCATTACATATCAATGTATTACTGGAGGGATTGAAGGATCAACATCACCTGCATGCTATATAGGAGCCAATTAACAATGGCTTAATGAATAAGCCTGCAATAACCATAGTATTAGTCTACTAAATGATAGGTCTTCAATTAGGGAAGGAGCCCTCACACACATATGGAATATGTATAAATGCAGTCCCCACAAACCTTTATCTGCTATGTACACCCACCTACATCTCCCCCACACCTGAAACAATTGCAATACAGATTGTAATAACATCACAAACATCCACTCACTCAATGACATCTGCAGAAGCCTCAACATACCTTGTGAGAGACACACTGTAATGGCGCTATGTGAAATCGTTGCTGTTGTACAATGGAACAGACACCGATGTTACAGGTTTTGTTTGCAATAGTCTTGTATCAGACGGTTGAGATAACAGCTACACTCACATGTAAAACTACATCCTCTAGCCATCACACACAATCCACAGAGGACATGAAGTCAAAATAGCTGTGTCTCTCCATATAGCAGTTGCAATTTATCACAAAAAACACATCCAGGCTATCTTCCTCGAAGGTAGGGCAAAAGGACAACGCCCAAGTGCAGTATTCAATTATACCCCACTGTTGCCATGTAATTGGCTAATGGAGTAGCTGCACAGCTGATGTGCATGTAATCATCTACTCTGGAACACCAATTGGTGGCAGGATACCACATATTACTGGTATCTACGTATAAAAGGATGGCTTGTCATACATTCAAACCATATGCACAAACCATAAAACCGTTGAAACAGGAAAGGAGTAAGATATTTTCGTACACTCGGACCACTAAGAAGGTACGTTGAACACTCAGTATGTTAGTGTATGTAGTGCCTGTTCTGTATTACTCAAGCCCTAACTTTCTAGCCCAACGGTTCCTGGAGTTCATAAATTCAAATGCCATGGAACAGCTAGTCATGGTTCCCACGAGAGGAGAAAATATACTAGATCTCATTATCACAAACATGGGGACAAAATGCTCCACACCGGAAGTATATCCCTCATTGGTGAGATCTGATCATAAACTAATCTCACTGGAAATCCACATCCCGCCCCCACCCCAAACAAAAAAGACCACAGTGAAGAACTTCTCTAAAGCAAACTTCACACTACTCAAGACTGGTGTGGTATCCTTCAAGGCCCCTGAGACAGTGGAAACCACAACCCAAGCTGCGGAAGCCCTTACAAATGCCTTCTATGAACACCTCCAGGACTGCATGGATCAGGCAATCCCAAATAAAACCAAGACTCTTTCCACAAAGGGCAAACGTCCAGTCTGGTGGACCCCAGCCATTAACAAACTTTACAATAAGAGAAGAAAGCTATTACATGATAGAACAAAATCCATAAAAGGGAAGTCACCCCTGATCATTATTAGTAAAAAAATACGAGCACTCATAAAATCAACTAAGGCCAATTTTGAGAGAAAAATTGCCATGGATTCAAAGGACAATCATAAGGCCTTTTTCAGCTATGTTAGGAACCTGGGTGGAAACTCCCAGATATGCTCAGAATTAGTCCAAAATGATACAAAAATCACTGAACCCACAGATGTTGCCAATGTACTGGCAGACAGGTTCAGTGCAAACTTCACCCCCCTCTCCCCCCCTAAAGGAGAGATAACTATCCCAGCGGAGTGTAGCCTCCCAGACATCTCAAATGCGCAGGTGAAAGCTGCTCTCTCTAAAGCTAAAAACACAGCATCAATGGGACCGGATGGTGTCCCCGGCTGTGTGCTACACGAGCTAAATGAGGAATTAAACCCACACATAAGGCAGCTGTTAATCTCAGCCTTACCACAGGATACGTGCCCAAGGAGTGGCGTACGGCAACTGTGGTCCCACTCCACAAAGGTGGTGCCTCTACGGACCCTGGTAATTACCGCCCCATAAGCTTAACAAGTCTAGTCTGCAAAGCTATGGAGAGGATCATAATGGAGCTCATAAACAAAGATATAGGGGACTTGCAGACATTGGACCCCAACCCAGATTGGCTTCGTCAAGGGAAGATCATGCCTTTTGAACTTGGTCGACTTCTTCGAAACAGTCACCAAGGCCATTGATGAGGGAAAGGCAGTCCATACAGCCTACCTTGACCTTGCAAAGGCTTTTGACACAATACCCCACTCGGGTATTGTAGAAAAACTTACCAGCTTAAATGTAAACCCATATGTCACAAGATGGGTTGCAAACTGGCTTAAGGACAGAACCCACAAGGTTAGAGTTGCTGGCGCTATGTCAGACTCCAAGCCGGTCACAAGTGGTGTCCCACAGGGCTTGGTCCTTGGCCCCCTATTGTTCGGCATCTACTTCTCAGAAGTACAGGCCAACATGAGAGGACTTTGGCTGACAAAGTTTGCAGACGACTGCAAACTGGGCGCCATAGTGGAAAGTGCATCGGACACGGATATCCTCCAGAAGGGACTCACGGAAACAGATAGCTGGTGCCAGAGCCATGGCTTGAAGTTAAACGCCAAAAAATGTATAGTCATACCCTTCGGGAAAAACAAGGTAACCCCAAGCTACCATATAGGTGGCAATCCACTAAGCACAGAAGAGGTTATCAGGGACCTGGGGACCCAGGTTGACAGTGGCCTTTCTTTTGACACTCACGTTGCTAAAGTGGTTAGAAAGACCTTCTACATTGCCCACCTGATCATGAAGGGATTCACATCCAGATCTAGTGAGGTCATTGTTCCCCTGTACTCTTCCAAGTAAAAAGAGAGATGAGGAGGTGAACTGCCGTTACAAAAACCATACAAAGTGTTCACCCTGCAGACCAAATAAGGGTATGAGACCCAAAACAGCACAATTCCAAATGCAGTGTTGAAATAGTTGAATAAATCCAAAGTGAATGTAAAATAGATAAAGCTGGTTTATTAGTTCAAAAATATTTTTTAAATTCATGTCCTTCCGATATATAAAATGAATTGGCTGATTCTTTAAAGGTTCTAAGTCTGTAAAATCCCTGAATTTGTCCCATTCCTTGCTAAGGGTGTTTTTAAGTGCCACTGCATCCCCAGTATAATCCATAATAAAAGCATTTGAAAAATGGTTAACCGGGTCAGGGTCATTTGTATGTGGGGTAGGATCTAAATCATCCCGTCCAAGTATGGGGCAAATCTCCCTTTTCTGCCTTCCACAACCACCTTGTAGACTTCATCTGTCAAGTATGAAGGATACCCCCTTTTTGAAAACATGTCAATTATAAATTGACAATCACTAAGGAAATCAGAATCTTCGGAGGTCATCCTACTTGACCTTATAAGTTGCCCTTTAAGAATATTTCTTTTTTGACTAAAGGGGTGCCCACTTGAAAAATGAAGATAAGAATTTGAGAATGTAGATTTTCTATGTATCTTGGAAATAAAATGGTCACTGTTTTTACTAAGTGAAACATCCAAATATATACATTCATCAAAATCCACTTTAGCTGTAAAGTCCAAAAAGCTAGTTGTGCCTTTGATGTATTCCAAAAATTCATAGAACTTTTCCAGTGTATCAGTCCAAAAGATAACGATGTCATCTAAAAAACGTTTGTAAAGAACCCAACTGTTAACAAATTCACATTGGTTTATGTACAAATGTTCCCACCAAGAGAGAATAATGTTGGCATAAGTGGGAGAACATTTAGCTCCCATTGCCACTCCTTTTTCTTGCCGAAAAAATTCTCCCTGGAAGTACATAAAATTATTTTTGAGAACAACCTCCATCAAAAGAAGGCAAGTTCTGAAATCATTGTTTGTAAATCCCTTGTCATGTACCATACTTTCTTCCAACCACAATAAACCAATGTCGTGTGGGATCGAACCAAATAGGTCAACAATGTCCAGTGTAATGAATATAATGTTGTTGAAAAAAAGATGTGTTTTGACTTGTCTCAAGAAATCCCAAGAATCTTTTAACACAGTGCAGCTCTTATTGGAAAGGTCTTTTAGTTTGAAATCCACATATTTAGCCAAAGGGGTGGTAATAGACCCCTCTGAAGCAACAATAAGCCTCAATGGCGAGTCCGTATGATTTTTATGAATCTTGGGGATGCCAAAAACTGAAGGAACCCTGGGACCCTCTGTTTTAAGAAAATTGTAGGTGTCCAAATCTATAGAGCCCTCCAGTAATAAATCATTCAGTACCACATTGATTTTAGCTGTAGAAATATTTATTTCATTAATAGAAGCTCTGGTGTAGTTGTTAACATTTTGTAGGCTTTCCTTCATTTTGGATTCATATATTATGGCATCCATCAAGACAGCTCCACCCCCCTTGTCAGGTTGCATAATACGAATGGATTTGTTACTTTTGAGTTTTTTCAATAGTTGAATTTCGTTGTGAGGTAGATTGGGATGCATACGGTGTACCCCCACAGTTTTCCTAATTTCATTTTCCATCACTTTTTCTAAATTTCTTAACTGGGGGTGAAGGGGGGGGGTTAAAAACACTCTTCCTCCTTAGCTGTGTGTTGGTATTGTGGTTATTATTGGTTCCTTCAAAAATAAGTCCCAAATTCTGTTTCCTCAAAAAAAGCTTTAAGTCTACAATAGCCTTGGGAATACTAGTTTTCTTTAAGGGTATAAATTTGAAACCTCTCACAAACAATTCGAATAATTCTGGTGTAACTTCCAGGGAACTATAATTGAAAATCTTGTATTGGTGATATTCAGATGAAGTCTACAAGGTGGTTGTGGAAGGCAGAAAAGGGAGATTTGCCCCCATACTTGGACGGGATGATTTAGATCCTACCCCACATACAAATGACCCTGACCCGGTTAACCATTTTTCAAATGCTTTTATTATGGATTATACTGGGGATGCAGTGGCACTTAAAAACACCCTTAGCAAGGAATGGGACAAATTCAGGGATTTTACAGACTTAGAACCTTTAAAGAATCAGCCAATTCATTTTATATATCGGAAGGACATGAATTTAAAAAATATTTTTGAACTAATAAACCAGCTTTATCTATTTTACATTCACTTTGGATTTATTCAACTATTTCAACACTGCATTTGGAATTGTGCTGTTTTGGGTCTCATACCCTTATTTGGTCCCCTGTACTCTTCACTTATCAGACCAATGATTGAGTACAATGCCCCATTCGGGATGTATCTCGCCTGACATCTGCAGCAATTGGAGAGACCCCAAAAGTTTCTCACCAAAAGGATAAAGGGACTCCAAAATCTGTCATATGCTGCCAGATTGAAGAAACTCCAGCTCTATTCAGTCGCATACCGTCTGCTCAGAGGTGACGTGCCTGACATACAAGGCCATGTCCAACCCGGAATTAATGGACATGCTCCACCTCAAAAAATCCAAATCCACAAAAACCACTAGAGCAAGCGACTTAAACCTTAGCACGGATATAAATAGGATGTGCTGGAGGGATAGATTTATCACTCAGAGACTCCCTATGCTGTGGAATAGAGTCCCGGTCCATGTGAGGCAGAGCACCTCGCTGTCTCTGTTCAAGAGAAAACTTGACCTGTGGATGGGAGATCATAGGTTTACCCCGGGAATCATCTCTGTGTCACTGCTGGACAGAGGCACAACAAACTAATGGGTACAGTATTTTTTCATATAGGGGGTGGCGTAAGCCACAAAAATTCGGGCTAGGCTTATAAATGCCTTGGGGCAGATAGCCTAGTATAAACCTATGAACATATGAACCTATTAATGAAAGTGTACGCAATGCATACAGTGGGAAAAGGTATTATGTAGTGATGTCTTGCTGAGCATAGAAACGCTTGTAGAAATTGTGTGTACTGCTATGGGCCACAAGGTAAACACCTCATACACCACAATGGATGCTACATAAGGGCTTTTAACACAACAATTCCACTCCAGCCACTGTCAGTGGCAGGGTTTGTCCAACAAGTACATGCCATAACAGGGGATAGTATATGTCGATATACTGTGACAGTAGGCATATGTATGGGAGTATAACTGAGAATAACATGTCTAAGGTGGTCCTGCTGTGCAATTATGCTTTGCACTACGGGATATTGTTGCAAAAATGTGTAATGTACAGTATTGTAGGTAGATAGGTCAAATATTTTACATAGCATTACTGTTATATTATGCAAACATCAGGTATGTCTATTGGCGTGTACAATACACAATAACAGGAGACATATGGCTTGTAATCACCATACAGTGTAACAGCATGATAGCTAATTGAAATGGAAGAGCTACTCAATTATCCATGCACAAAGGACATGTAATAGCTTCATAGGTTCATAGTTAGGTACTATGCTGTCTGGCCAAGTCCATTTGTTAGCCCAACTACAGTTTTTTCACTTGCAGCACCTCCCTAGGTTAGTGTCCTGTGCCTGTGAACAGCAGAGCCATTTATTTCCTGCACCTTTGTACAGTAGAGCCACTGCAGTGATCCCTGGTGTACATGTCTGTCTCCCATCCATCCATCGAAGTATCTCTTGAAGAGTGCTAGTGCGGGTCCCTGCCTGATGTGCATAGGAATCATGTTCCAAAGCATGGTGAGTGTCCGGTTCAGGAATGTATCCCTCTAGCATGTCCTAGTCATCAATGCGTTTGGGTACTTATCCCAGAACATGTTGCTCTCAGGGGCTTTTGCTTGTGTTGCTTATGTGGAGCATATCCATCAATATACTGTTGTGGACATTGGCCTTGTATGTTCAGCAGAGATCACCTCTGAGTATGCAGTATACAAATGAGTACAGTTGGGGTTTCTGTAGTTGTGCTGCATACGTCATCCTTCGGAGGTCAGTAATCCTCTTGGTGTGTTAATGTTATGGTATTTAAAGCCATTGCTGTTGTTTTGTACGGTACACCCCAAATGGTGTGTTGTACCCTTGAACGTGTTTCATAAGTCAGGAGTAGAGAGGTACAATGGCTGCCTTTGTTCCGGCTACAAACCCATTACAGATTAGGGTGGCCACATAGAAGGATACCATGTCACCTTGGTAATATGGTTATCAAAGGAGTGGGTGCTATATACTTGTGTTCTAAGATCCCTCATAATGTCTCATGTATGTAGGGGACTACCATCTATGTGATAGTCCGTGGGTGATTGGTAATCCAAAAGGGATGTCTATGCACCTTGTGGCATGCAGCTTGAGGCCATGTTATCGACACCAGGTATCCTTCACAGTGACACCCATATGGAGGGTGTCTGTATCAGCTAGTGTATCAATCATGGCCCCTAGTTTGCAGTCATCTGCAAACCTATTCAGGGAAAGTCCTTCTGTGCTAGCCTGTACCTCAGAGAAGCATATACTGAACATGAGGGGCCCTATGACCGAGGACTGGGGTACGCCAATTGTAACTGAATTACAGTAGGAACTAGGGTATGCTACCCTCACTGTGTGGGTCCTGTCCGTGAGCCACTTTGCATAACATCTCATGACATAGGGGTTGATGTGTAGGTGAATGTGTATGTTGACAATACCAGAATGTGGAACGGTGTTGAAAGCCAATGAGAGGACAAGGTAGGCTAAGTGGACCTCCTTACCCTCATATACTACCTTGGTAACTGTCTCAAAGGACTCCACCAGGTGTGGGAGTCATGGTCTGGCCGTAACAAATCCAAACTGGGTGGTATCAAAGGTTTGGAGGCCACTAATGTCTCTGAATGTCTTCCATGATGATGTGCTCCATAGCCTTGAAGAACTGTCTAGTCAGGTGTATAGGGCAATAGTTCCTTTGGTCCATTGTGGCGCCACCTTTGTGGAGTGTGATAACTGTTGCTGTGTGCCACTCAGGGGCCACAATGCCTGATACAAGGCTATTAGTGAATTTGGTGCCCAAGTGTGTAAATCACAGCCTGGGATGTTGGCTAGTCACATGGAGTCTGTGTTCCAGGCTTTAAGGAGTGCAGCTTTGAACTGAGTAGTTGTGACCACATGGACTCTGCATTGTTCCTGTATAGATGTGGGCCCTTTAGGGTGTGAGAGGGGTGTAAAGTTAGCACTGAACCTATCTGCCAGGATGTTGCCAATATCAGTCAGTTCTGTAATGTTCGTGCCTAACCGCTGTATGTCAGAGCAGATGTGGTCATCGCCATCGAGAGTAGTGACATACCTCCATAACAATTTGTGGTAGTCCTATGTATGAGTCGCAGTAATGTTTACGTAGCTAGCTTTGGAGTATGTGATAAGGGATCTCCGATTTCTACTGAGGCTGACCAGGGAGCTACCCCACCCATGGGATTGTACTCTACTTTGCAACAGTCTCCTCCTTCTGTTGTACATTATGTCCATGGCAGTGGACCCCCAGAGTGGCGTCCATTATCTGGTGGGTACCATCATGGCTCTGTTTGGAATAGCATGATCCATGCAGTTGTGTAAGTGCTAATGAAGTGCAGTTGTGTATGATTCAATGTTTGTAACTATATTGTCCATCTGCACGAGTGTCATGACGTTTACAACTGCTGGCATAAGAAACCTGAAGTTGGCTTTGTAGAAATATTGTACTGTGTTTTCCATGAAGGGTGTGGTGCCGGGATGTGGATAACAAGGGTGATTAGCATACGTTCGGATCTGACCAACGAGGGGATAACCCCAGGTGTGGAACACCAGTCACACATGTTGGTAATGTCCAGGTCTAGGATATTGTTGGCCCTGGTGGTGGTGTGAATAGGCTGATCCAGTCGATTGGAGGTTATGAATCCCAGAAAGCGTTGGCCTAATGTGTCGGTACATGAGTAGGTATCCCAGTTAAGTGTGGGGTAGTGTCAATCTCACATCAATAGTTCTTGTTAGAACCCTACTTTCCAGTACACCAAGAAGTGAGGGCCGTTAACCATGGGGTATGGTGTGGAATCTATAGCAAGCTACAATTTGCATAGCAGTTATGGCCACTGTTAGTTGCACTTGGATTACCTCTGATGCATTGTGCTAAGCAACCAGCCTGGAGGTGTGTATATCCTTGTGAAATATGGACACACCACCACCGTGGATGTTCCGGTCCTGGTTACATGACTGAAAGGTGTGGTCTGCATAATAGCTTGTTAGTGCAGGGGTGCTCTCAGGAGACTAGAACCAGGTCCCAGTCACTGCAGAGATATCAAAGTGGTCCATTTATAAGGAGTGCCTCGGGTGAGTGCATTTGAGATGAAGATGTCAAGCATTGAGTATCATTACCCTCAGGTTTTGCTTGCCTGTTCCTGTTATGGTGGTGAATATGCTATTTGAACTGTGTCTAAAACATGCACTATAGGAGCAGCAAGAGCCTTAGACATTATCCATAATCCCAGGGCCGACAGGTGCAGGTCATCTGTGCCAAAGCATCGTGTTCTGTCGACCATGTCATTCAAAGCAGACTGATACTGGATACCCTTGGAATGACCCCAGAAGCATAGCCAACTGTTGAAGTGAATAATTCAGTCGTTGTACTGCGTTATCAGTCTGGATGAATGCAGAATGCTTCTCAGGGCTATGGCGATACCTGCCTGGGCTACAAGATTGGAGGGCTATTGCATGTCTCTGTACATGTAGTCCAGGAAGTTACATCTCAGGGTATTTACCCTAACATGGAGAATGACAGTCATATTGTACCTGTTGAGGAGTGACCTGAGTGCATAGGTTATGTTGCGGATCCTGCTACCCGACAGCCATATGAAAGTGACCATCACCTTGTGTAGCCTGCTGTGTGGGACATCAGTGTAACCGCCTACAGAGTCACCTATGACTAGTGTGTTGGGTATGTTAAATCACCCTATTGGCTGTAGTTGATGGGCACACATGAGTCTGTGGGCTATAAGCAATTGGTGTTGTGTTTGGTGATTGGGGCTGCCTGTGTTTCTGTTTCGGAGTCCTCTGTTGCCTACACAGAGTAGTATTGAGAGGCTCCGCAAATGTTGTAGTCTTACTATGTGTGGCCTGTGGTGGTGGACATCTAGTGAGACTATGTGATTAGTGTGGTGTGGTGCAAACATTTAACATCCCCACATGATTGTCAGGTTCAGTCTGAGTTGGAGAGAGCATTACCTCCAGCATGGCTACATATGTGCATCTCCCACAGGTTGTAGTGTCATATGTTAGGAGGTGAGCATTGACTGTGTTGTTGTTGTATCTTTCAGCTTTTCCCGGTTAGGGGTCACCACAGTGGTACTCCAGTCTGCTAATAATTGGCAGTAGATTTTTACGTACTGACTTGCCAGGCCTGACGCACAGCCTTCAACGAAGGTACACCCATTCACGCATGTCTCCACACAGAAGACGCTTTAGCTGAGAAACGAACTGAACAGCGTCTTACTGTGAGCTGACAACGCTACCGCAGCATCACCACCGCAGCTTGTGAGCATAGACTGTGTACATGAAACAATTGCTATATTGCCTCATGATGCCCATATTCATCATATAGACAGGCGATAACACTGGGAATTGACACTGGGACATGCCTGAATATTCAACCATTTCTCACTAGATATGAGAGGTAAGTGTGTACAACAGCTGTTTTACTCAAAGCAAGCTGGAAATGTAAGTACAAACAGTGTTTACCTGTAGGAAATGAGTAGGATTGAGTGCTATAGTGATTAGTAGCTCATGAAGTGCTTACATGTTCTGAACAAGTGCGGAGCATGAATAAGCAATACAGATAGGGTGTTGGATAACATAAACTCACTGCCCCCCCCCCCAACAGGTACACAATCACATATCCATGAACACTACAGAGCCCCTGTAACCATAACTATGATGGTACAAGGTGCACTCAGGCTGCATGTGACCTGTCCACATCCCTGGTTGTATCATACACATATGGCAAAACAGTTTGCTCTACACATACACATCATGTAAAACTTAGGTTCGTGTCAGTCTGTGAAAACAATGAATGGTGCACACCAACAGTTATCACAACCCACAAAGTGGAGACACCACTCATAAAGGGAGGCACTGCACTATTACCCTGCTGAGTATGGTCTGAAGGTCCATGAACCTTAATAAACATATATATTGTTAGCAGTACAGATATAGATGACAGTATGGGTGATTTACACTGCATATCATATCTGTGACAGGTTATAGGACATCATCACCCATACTGTGTTACACTCAGTATACTAGATGTACCTTTGTATGTCACAGGACTTTTCCGCCAGTGGCCTGTTGACAGAACCAACACTACAAAAGGTGTCTGAGTGACATGTGCATATCACACCAGTGGCAGCTACAGTAAAACAGGGTTAATGTTTTGTACTCCTTCCTCATTGTAGCCCATACCACACAGACAAATGGGAGGCATCTGCGTATGTAAGTATGTTAATGGCCATGACCTAGGAGCAATAGCTGACTCAGTGTTGTGGACAACATACAGAATGGGCTTTGTGGGTGAGGTGCATGACATATGTGCACAATCTGACAGCTGCATATTGCATTGTCACCACTAGGTTAATAACCCTGTACCCATGAACTACCACCTAGGCAGTGGTCAACATAATGGACACTGTGTGTAAGGGATGGTGCTGTGCAGTTTACCTCCCTGAGCTAGTGACACCATCAAGCCTATTAGGTAGTCATAAGAGGCAATCCTAGCCATGACAGGGTGTCATCCATGATCATGGAGATCATTGTACAGCCATACTCATCACTCAAGTGACCAATATTGGATCACATATCACCTTTAAGGGGTATTGGCCATGCTTGGATGGGTGACATCAGCCTTCACAATCCTCATCTCCACTATGCAGCATGCTGCCTACCCCGCATAAAGACATGCCCAACACTGTGATGTTGGACATACTACATGTACATATCCTGATCTGAAAAACATACGTCATGGACAGCCACCTTCCTAGTACAAGGTTCGCCACATGCTGGACAGATCCCTGTGCCATACACATTACTCCTACCATACTATGCAACCCTGTCTAGCAAAGCTGCACATGTCATCTCCGTCAGACATGGTGTGATGACCGCATGGTAGATGTATCATTAACTGTCTGGATCAGTTATGTGGCATTGATTCATCTGGCAGTGGGAACATGGCTGTCGGATGCAGCTAGAAAACCTTACATCCTATGCTCATACATGGCCCAGGGCATACACACTACTACATGACCTTGTCCATACATGCTATAGTTGATAACCATCCCTGCAAATATCATCTGGCTAGCCATTGTCCCATGTGTATCACGTGTGCAACACAGGTGATACATGGCAGGATGTTGAACTGCTGTACAGTGCTGTGTAGATGCATATGGCAAAACACAGGCATGTAAAGGTGTCCATGCGCATGTCTGCATTGTCACAGGTCATGTCCGTTAAGGCAGTGTATGTGTTGATATGTGACATATACACAGCATCAAGGTCAACAGCATTAATGTGGACACATCCAGGCATGTGCTGATAGTTAAGAACACCAGTACAGGCAAACAGACATGCCCACATCAACACAGCATTCACATGGAGTATGAGCAATGTAATGAGGTGACACACATATATGGTGATAATATCCAGTCCCCATCAGGTGTTACATGTGTGTGACACAAACATGTCAGTGGTGTCAGTGTCATGAAGATTTGCAAAGACAACTGTTCATATGTACTAAATGTAATACACATGTATGTGCAGCTGTATCTCTGTGCATCTCTGAGATACTGTGACCTGTCCCCATCATTATGTCTTCCAGATATGCCTCAATCAAGACTGCCAGCATATAGCCACTTGGAGGATGAGGCCCTCATACCTTACCTCCAGGATAACTATGAGGTATTGTTCAGCCATGTGCCACAGCATGCCCAGCAACATGATGACCTGTGGCAGGAACTTTGCAGGAGGGTTAATGATGTGGGTGGCCACAACCGCACCTACTAGCAGGTGCGCAGACACTGCATGGACCTGATCAGAAATGCGAAACAGCGTGTAAATGTAATTTCCAGGGAACAAGGTGGTACAGTTTGTGGGCCGCCAACCCAGCTGCCACTCACACGTACCGAGAAGCTACTGGTCATCCTGGGGACGCCATCAGAACAGCATCCACAAACTCTATCTGCCATCGTGGAGGTGGGTGTCTCCCAGCCACCGAGCCTGGAGTTGCCTGGTAAGTCACTACTGCACATATAACTATTATATCCTATTTAGTTGCATGTGTCACTGTACAATATGTAATGTAACATCATATGCAAAGTATGTTTACACACATGCCACATACTATAGTATGCTACCCTGTGTATGCACACATGTGCATACTCCATAGTATATCCTATTGTACTGGTGAATGTGTTAACATGCACATTGCACCCTGTAGCTGTCATGCAGTCATGGATAATGATCATACTGCTGTGTCACCCCTATATAGGTACCTCTGGCATACCGCAGAGACAGAAGGCTGTTGCAGGTGAGACAGTTATCAGTATCAGGCATGTTAATGCACAGATCTATTCGCCATGTGGCCAGTTAACACATGTACACATAATGTATGGTCCAGTCATGATATACAGGTCGCATCTTTAATCAATCACACTGGCTACCCATGTGCAATACATGCAAACTAAATAAAACACCGACATGAAACCACAGAAACTGTCATTGCTAGATGTGTGGACAGCTGTGCATACAATGGTGGAGGTGTTGTTCAATGTAGGAATATGTACTATACATCAGAACAACACATGTGGGGTACGCAAACAGTACTACACAGTGAGCTGGAGTATGGGTAGCCCACAGGATTCACCATTGTGTAATATGCCCCTGCAATGAGTGCACACATTATGATATGTCATCTGATGTGTCCATGACATGTAGTGGTCTGGCTGTGACAGTGTCTCACTATCCCATAAAACATACCCCGCATACCAAACATGCAACCCTTTGTCTGCATAAATCTGTGGATAGTGGAGTATCTGACATCTATGGGTGTATGTCATATGGGACAACACAGACATGTGAGACAGATGGCCATCACAAACATTTGGCCAACACATGTTCACACATGGCCATGGAAGATGGCCAGAGACATGTAGCAACACACAGTAGATGTGATGTGTATGTGTACACCCTGTTGTACATTGTCTACACATAGTACAACTATAGCCTTTATTGAATGGTTATATAGTAGATGTGGAACACTCGACATCCTAAAAGCCTGTGCACAGGTTGTGGAGTTGTCACTTAATTCGACCACATAAGATGTGTAGAACATCATGACTGTGTCACAGTATGACAGTAGTCACCTGTACAGCATCCACATACATACACAGACACCACATCAGGCTACAGATACCGCACATTTCACTTGCTGCTGTTGGACATCACTGTCAGCCATACACCTCGTGTGTGTGGTACATAAATGTCATGTGGGACATGGTGTATTGACAAGTCTGCCATGTGTGGACACGGTTGCCAGTCAACTAAGAAATGTTAGCAGTTGTGCAGGGGTGTCATCTGTATGCCTTTCGGTGACCTGTCACACATGACACATCATGGTTTAGTGTGTATACACCTCAGTGACGTGGGTCACAATCCACAGTATTTATGTATTGTGTATGCACACAGTCATGGCTATGCATTGTGCATGTATTCCATACTGTATAGCAATAGAGACGCCTCATGATTCCATGCAATGGCACTGTGTCTGTACTTCACACTGTATAGCAATATAGACGCCTCATAATACCCTTCGATGGTCATGCACATCTGCTAAAAGTGCATTATATCTGTAGGGCGTACAGACAACACTGTAATGTGACACCATTACACCGCTGTATATGTGTCAGGACACCATTGTGTCAAACATGTATGCATGTCAATGCACACGTCAGCAGATTACATGTCATACTACATGTTAATGTCAAGGACATATGCCTCACATCAGCCATGTGTACTGTTAACCTGTGCTGGTCCACATGGTGTATAACAGGGATGCATGCTTGCTACCATGATTGTGTGAAATGCATGGCTTCTGTTATGACACATGCTTGCTGTTGTGTGCAACCCAGGGATATATGATAACTACCACTATTAATGTCTGAGCTGCATGCCGTCTGCTGTTTAACATGCATGTTACATGCCTTCTGTCAAATCACATGCATGGTGTGTGTGTGTGTGTGTGTGTGTGTGTGTGTGTGTGTGTCTATCTGTGTGTGTATGTGTGTGTCTGTGTATGTGTGTCTGTGTGTATGTCTGTGTGTGTGCGTCTGTGTGTGCGTCTGCATTTGTGTCTCTATTGTAATGTAGAGTCTTTGTTTGCCATCACAGGTGATGTAGATGCGTTACCCTCCTGCGGTCCATCTGATGTTAGTGTCCCCACAGACTCTAGCAGTGGCGATGAACATATGTTTGAGGTACAGGTAGGGTTGTCCGGTGCTGAATCTGTGCCATTGGTTGCCATTCCACCTATATCCCCCTCTTCCCCATATGCAGTTCTCATGCCAACACATACCCCATCACCAGTGGCCATAGAGGAAGGACAGTTAGCGTGTGTTAGCTTGGAACAGGAAATTGTGGTGGCTACAGAAGGTGTGTCTTCCACCATGGTGTCAGTCAAATGACTGCAGATGTGCCACACAGGCATGTGGCCAGTGCTGCTCGTAGGAGGACCTCTGGCCGACATGCAACTGCAGGACAGAGCACAGCAGCTGGTGTCACCAGATGCATGTTTCAGACTGTAATGGTGGCACAGGCACATGCTGAATGGCAGAACAGAGAAGGGCAGAGGCTTCAGAGGGCTGCTATCCTTTCATCAAATCTTTAAATGACAACATCCAGGCATTGTCAAATGCTCAACAGCATATTGCTGAAGTTTTGGACAGACGATTGTGTGACATGGTTGGAATTCTTAACCATGGCATGACAATCCACGAGCGTGATTTGCCTGTGCTGGAACATCTGGTAGGAGTGAGGCATAGGCCACATGGATGTAGGCCAGCTACAACACCTGGTGCAGGTCTACGTGATTGAGCTACCTCACATGCCCGCTCCCATAGTGCTGGTAGCAGCAGCAGCAGTGCAGCTGGTGCAGCGCTGTCCTCACCAGGACACAGCAGGCCATGTGGACGTGGCCCAGGATGATCCCAGCGGGGACACGGATCCAGTGGACATGTGTCATCAGACAGTACCCAATCTGTACCTCTTTCTGGTAGTGCCCGTGCAACCCCTGGCAGGCACAGGTCACGTGGACGTGGCCGGACACAGTGAGCTGTAAATCCTGGTCTGTACAATCTGGAGCTGTCAATAATACCCCTGTTTAGGCCAGACACATGCAGAACTGTGTGCACACATAAACGCACACACCAGAAACATCTGTAGGGCACCGCAACACTCACATGCATAACTACCACAAATGGCCAATTAGATTACAGGCCCTAACCCACACACATGATGTCATCCACTGGTACAGCCTAGGCCCCTGGCAAACATTATCACCCTGTGCATATGATGATGCCTGTGCCGCATCCCTGTCATCCACACCATCCGTGCAGGGACATGCTCATATGGTCTGATGCACAGGGTGAACAGAATAGGGAGATAAGTGTATATTACAATTGTTGTGTACTGTTGACATGCAGCAGACATACCACTTAGTACAGGTTTAGAATGCATTGTTTTACGTTCACAGTTTGTGTCTTGGTAACAACACTAACAGCATGTTGGTAATGATGCCCTGCTTCCCTCCTTAAGGTCTAATTGCATGTGCCATTAAGTACCAGTGTTTGCAGATTCCCATGTGTAAATGTGGAGTACTCGCAGGCATGTATGACAATACCAGCATGCTATACATAGCCTCAACCTCACTGTTAGAAAGGCTGACATTCCAAAGATGTCTACACATCTACTGATCCAGGAGCATGTGAGCTGTGTACTAAGCTACTGTGGCTAGAGATGTGACATCCATACCGGGTGACATCACAGGTGCCATTACATGGTGCGGGGGGTTTACACAGCGGTCTAGCTGATGTCAAGTGTAGAGGCCAGTTGATAGTATGAGGCCTCACTGTGTGGCAGTAATACACATTCACATTACAGGATGAGAACACACAACTACACACAGACACACACAGACACAGGTATTCAGACAAAGTAACATGCCCACACTCACGGGGTCAACAACACTATAACACACACTTGATAGTGTTGAGGTGAGGACCCCTGCCTATGTGGTAATCACCATGACAGTACTGTGCACCCACATGACGCGACACAGATAATGAACATGTACAGGTAGTCAGTAATGCCTAAGACCAACGGCATCAACAGGGTAGTAGATTGCATCACCTGGGGGGGGTTAGGGGTCCTATCTGTTCACTATGGTAGCATACATCCTCATTCCATGCACCAGACAGCCATACATACATACACATACACACTGTGCAGTCCACAATTAAATTCACATATGTCATGCACATACAGATAGCTAACATGTGTGTGATACACACACCACCCCTGCCTATGTCTTGCTTTCTACACTGCAGTATGTACAGATCTGTACAACAGTGTACAGGGGTGTGTAACAATTGTGATGTATTCCCCACCATACATGGCATATATGGACACACAAGCAAACACACATGGCAGTACTGTGAATCAAACACCTGCTATCTTATGATACGTCTGACAGACATGCAGCAGTATTGCTCACATTACAATGTGTACCGACACTACCTTCGGCAATTGTGCTGCTATATGCACACGGGAGGACTTAAGTGTTACAGGTGTCAAGTGATTTACAGTCAGTGACACCCTGGCCACTGCGTAGGTTGTATGTCTTCACCTTCAATTAACAGAAACATAGCTTAGTGTTTGCACATGTTATTGTAGGACGGCTTGTGACACACCTGTGAGCTGTCTTCAGCAAACATCCATCTGCAAAATTGGCCCACCACTTTATGTACACACATCCATCCATACCTGATGTACATCTTACCGTACTGTCAGCATTTCACCATATACCGTTGTCAATGATGGGGCTGCATTGCAACTGTATGTTGTAGTAAGACACAGATGAACTGCAAACATCAGCTACTGCACATGCATGGTAGCTGAATGCACACCACTACATGTACATGTGTGTAGGTCCTAAATTCCTGTCATGTAGCCTGTTTGTATGCATTGCAATTGGTGGACATGTGTGATGACATACATGACACATGGACTGTTGTATGATATGATAGTTGACATGGGTAACCAGTACAGAGGGAATGTTAACTCAGTCAACATTGCTATCACACCTTATGTATTGTTAGCATTCAACAGCCATG
>NC_056731.1:971488912-971491412 GCF_019279795.1 Protopterus annectens
ACAGCCCCCCACCAATGCCAAGGCCTGTACAGGCATACTGTGACTTGGAGGAGGAACTACCTGAGCTGGACCCAGTAGGCAAAAGTACACGTGCACAGTATGATCTGCCCTTGGCAAAGAGGCAATGCATGGCATATGCACCGACACAGTAGGTACCCAGGGAATTTCACCCTCTCTGACTCACACAGACAGTAAAAGGGATGCCAAACATGACACTATCTGTGGTCAGCCATGTATAGGAAGTGCACTGTGTGCATCCAACAAAGGCAGACCTCCAGCACCATCCTCAGGTCTGGCACACCCCCAAGATAAGTCAATCAACCTACCAATTGGCCGTTGTATTAGAATGTGTTTTTACCTGTAGCTATGGTATGGATGTGAGCATACAAGGGAATTTGGTGGCCGACTGTTAGGGCAGCAGACAGTACATGTCCATAGTGGCACCATGACATCTGTAGCACACACCGGGGTCACAGTAGTAGCCAGTAGTACACAGGGTGTCCTAACCCACTGCAGGTTATGGGCTGAACATCATGTGTGTCCATACGGCCCACACAAGTCTCATACAGCTGGACAGGTGTAGACCAATACAGACAAATGCTATACAATGGCTTCTGGATATGCCCAATGGCTGACCCCAACCCCCAGAGACACACACATAGACTACAGCAGGCCAGGCAGTTGGATGTAGGTTGTGAAGGCTAGGACATCTGAATCCACTATGCTGGTAATTAAAGCTAGGATCTGAAGTGCACTGGTATGCCTCTAGCTAGCAAATTAGGTAGGTCCACACACTTAAATGGAGTACCTGGCATACCAGTACAGTAGTAGCAAAAGTGTCCAACTGTCAGCTGTGCCCCCCTTCCAACATACACATGTGAAAGTCATGTGTGTCACCCTCGGTGCTGTGTAGGAATGTGGATACAGTTGGATGTCCCCCCACGCTGTGCAGAAATGTAGCAACAGTCAATGCCACATGACCATTGGCTACCCTGCAGACACAGCATGCCACCTGTCAGTGTACAACACAGGGGTCAGCACCACAGTACTGTCTACCTGGACATGTGACACATGCGATCCAGTTGACCATACTGGGCATGCTCAAACACATGAAGGTATGATGGTAATGTCAGTCGACAACATGCGTAACAGTCATACTGGGCATGTTCACACACTTAAACACAAAACGGCCAGGTCTGAAAGCACCAGTGGTTCGGACATATCTGCCGGTACATTGCTATACTGTTGGATGACTGTGCTGTATGGTATGTGTGTGGTACTGTCTATTGTCTGTATATATGCCATGGTGTATTGGTAATTCAAATCAGCTGTGTGCGCAGGGTGTTGCTACCAACACTTGCAAAGGACAGTTCTTTGTTTGCGGACAGAACAAGGCCTTTGGATACGGAGTGGGTAAGGCACATTCCAGCAGGTGGAAGCAGTTGTGCATGGCTTTGCGTAGTGTTAAGCACTGCTGACCTCTGGTTACAGCTCCTTATACTTGTTTAGACTCCACATTTCTTTAACAGTGCAATACTCGCATACTGGTAGACAAACACGCTTACACCCGCTCGCTCCCTCACTTCCACGTGCACCGACATTGGTGCTTGCATTTGTCACTTCCGCTGGGTGGGCGCAATCCCTTGTTATGCCTATTACATCGGACTACAAGATTACAGTATCGGGTATGGCTTACCATTATGCAACGGCAGGTGCTCGACTGTATGGAATTGCCGGCCTGTCCAGTGACATAATCATATTATATGCGTGTTCCTCATATAATCTTCTCCCATCTGGCTGATACATGGGAACCGATACTCTGCAATGCAAACATGTAAATGTGTTTTGGGAAACGCATCTTTCTGCCGGGTCATGCTACCACATACCTATTGCAGGTTTTCCACCTTTTAAATTGGCCGAAGTGAAACTTTAGGAGTAACACCTTTCCCACTATGCATGGGACAATCCCTCATTAGGCATATGTGTCATGCGAGAATAATCTAGCCATAGCAATTGTCCTGATTAGAGGACAGTATTATATTCTACGTTTCTCTAATAGTTGCATGTAACGGTTATTGTATAAATGACACCGATATTTTATGTGAAGTAGCATAAGCAACTTGACTGCTGCTAGACTAAGCTTTGATTTGTGCTAATATGTATATTTCTGTACTATGCATGGCTGTAGGTATGATCTGACCTGGTACGTCTGACATTTTTACAAAGCGGGTCCCACTTTGGCCATTTGGAAAGGTGGCAGATTTCAGATTTGGCAAGGCAAAACATACCCACAGCCATTAGAAAATTGACTACTTCACTGGTTTGCATAAGTTAAGGTTATTCTTGTAGCATTATAGTTGCTAATACTGTTTCCTATAATGTCTAGGTGTTTCAGATACAACAAAATCATTTTATGCAACCACTGCAAACAATATATGAACTCTTTTCCCGAAATCACAGGCCATGTGCCGTAACATTCATTTTGCAGGGCACAACTGCC
>NC_056731.1:971493912-971683912 GCF_019279795.1 Protopterus annectens
TCTATCTTAGTACATCGACATTTCAAAATAGCAACAACGAATTAACCGACACCAGAATATCGAAAGTCACTTCACCGACGCCAGAAGATCAACAGTTCACAAACACGACATCGCATACACCCGACACATCATACCAACAAACAAAACACATCCCCTATCCAACACCCACACACACAACACAAGCACACCAAAATCCTCACAAACAAACACTAACCCATACATACACAACTATCTACAACCCTAACCCAAACCCTTACCCTAAGGACCGTCACTATCGCACACTCACCTAACCCGCGCCCTAACCCTAACTCACTTATCCCACCCCTACCCCTACAAAACACCAACATTGGACACTTACCTTACTCACACACTCACCTAACCCGCGCCCTAACCCTAACTCACTTATCCCACCCCTACCCCTACAAAACACCAACATCGCACACTGACCTTACTCGCACACTCACCTAACCCGCTCCCTAACTCACTTATCCCACCCCTACCCCTACAGAACACCAGCATCGCACACTTACCTTACTCGCACACTCACCTTACCCATGCCCTAACCCTAACTCACTTATCCCACCCCTACCCCTACAAAACACCAGCATCGCACACTTACCTTACTCGCACCCTATCGTCCGTCACTACCGCATACTTACACATCCTTTCCCCATCGCAGTGTTCTCAGCGTCGGTGTCTTCCTCCGTCGGTCTTCTGCCTTGTCGATCTTCTGACGTCGGTGAAGTGACTTTCGATCTTCTGGTGTCGGTTAATCTGTTTTCGCTATTTTGAAATGTCGATGTACTAAGATAGATCCAGCAACATACATTTGGTATGCTGGGAGCTGTTTACACCCACGCAGGTGCACTTGCATATCCTTATTGTGAGTTACATATGTTTACTGCCACTTTTTTGTGCTTACGTGTGCCTTATTCATTATGACAGCACCACTTTGAAGGAATCCAGTTAACGGCCCCATGCGAAACTTACGTTCACCTTTACATGTTTAAATGTTGGCTTTACAGCACAGAGGCATTCATTACACAAGAAAATGATATGTGCTATAGTCGTACTTGAACCGGGAATGCCTTTATGTTAGGTGGATGTTCTAACCACTACACTATTGGTGTTCTGCTTCATTTATATGTATAACCATGGTTTATAGCTACCCTAACATACGCCTCACCACTTCACTTACACAGCAGGCATCCATTCCCCTGCTGGGAAAACTGCAGTACTACACATGTGACATTCCCTATTCCCTACAGCTCTGGACCCATGCTGCATGTTTACTCACTCCAAGGATATTTAGAACTCCAAAGCTTATAGTCCTGGCACATACGTGTGTTTGATGTCAGGGTGTTCATGTGGTGATCCGGGTTTAGGCTTGTCCGACTGGTGACTGGAACTGCCCTGTACCTGTTCAAATGTCAGATGTAGCACATGGACAGTATTGGTCCCAATTTTAACATGCTACCTGTGTTTACAGACGCAGGGGTTTGGGCACCTCTGACCAGATTATTATGTTGGCACTACATAATATAGGGTGGGGGGGGTTCCACTACACAATACAGGGTCGGGGGTGTTTCCACTGGTGTTTCCCTTCACATTCATTACGAATGCTTTATTGTGACTATTTCATTCATTCATATGTGTATATATATATATATATATATATATATATATATATATGTGTATATATATATATATATATATATATATATATATATATATATGTGTGTGTATATATATATATATATATATATGTATATATATATATATATATATATATATATATATATATATATATATATATATATATATAGATATATATATATAGATATATATAGATAGATAGATATCTCTGTCTGTACATATACCTACATACCTATTTGCATTTCACGTACAGTTGAATGTACACTGCACATCCCCGCTGCCTTTACCTCCCTATATCCTATGGATATTATTCTGGACATCACTTATGACTTCACTACAGGTATTCAATAGTACTGTCAACAAATGTGACAGTTGGTTGGTGTACATATGTGTATGGACCTCTGTAACACTTAGGGACTAATTTCAACAGTGACAGGGACAAGGCAATGACTAATCAGGGACAATCACTGACACTTCTACAATATTAGTACTATTAACTTGAAATGTGTTGACAGATTCAGAGCCATATGTATTAATACTTATTTTCTGTAGTTAAAAGCGTCTATTACTCTTAATTATTGTCATTAGTCATTCAAGTGTCATTCAACACCTTTCCTCCAAAGGTCACTGGTTTTAGGAATGATTAAGAGGCTGGCCAGTTATTGTGCGAATGCTCTGACCATTGGTAGGATTGCCACATTTTCATGTGTCCAGGATGGGATATATTCTAGACACACCAGATTGTTTAGGCCAGCACATACCCACAGTCAGTACAGGGTTTAGAACATTCATTATTTTCCTAGATGAAAGCCTATTCCTGTAGCACTTTAGTTGCTTATTCTGTTTCTTGTACAATTTACATTTTTTACATCCAGAAATAACTGTTTTAGGCAACTGTTACATGAAATATGGTACATAGTTATTTCCTACAATCACAGGACATTTGTCATTGTATCATTCTTGGTCAGGACACACCTACCCAAACAGGGACTGTCCCTCACAAAGTGGGACGGGAGATACCCTGCTTTCGTCAGTGCCTTAATCACCCTATTTCCAAGTGCCACTATGCGACTGTGTACAGTATATTCTCTCGATAATTCATGTGGGGAGACGTGCATCACAGGCAGGTGTTTGATCCTGGGTAGTAGGTTCTGCATGATGGGAAGGGGGCTGAGCAGTCTCATGAACCACTACTGCACATACAACTTGTGTCCAGATGTCTTCAGGACTGGACATTGTGTCGTGATACCATTTCTGATGTTTACTCAGGATACTTATTCCATGAGGGATATCCAAAAATTGAACAAGAAAACAACCTTCAATTTTTTTGGACGTACAAAAATGTGATGGGGTTTTACATGCAAAGGATAGATAGTTTGCAATCCTGACACTGCCTAGGGTGACACTGCCTGCTACATATGAGTATGTGTAGATATGGCTGCGCCAAGCCAGTAGCCTGAGTATGGCTGGATTTGGTGGCCATTCAGGAATGGGGGCAGGTTGTGTGCTGTAGAGGGGATGATGGGTATTCAATTATGCATCCAGATGTGTTGCAGTTGGATGGCTCAGTTCTGTCCAGACCATTCTGTGGGTATGTGCTGGTGACATTTCTGTACATGTGTAGCGCACATTTTAATATTCATATGTTTGTGTGATTGTGTTCTACAGTATGGCCTGTCAGGTTCTATTGCGGATGTGTATGTTTGTTCTTTGTGTTTCTTTCTGATTCACCCACTGCTCCCTCATACACCTCCAGTTCACCTATTGTGCATCTAACACAGTCTCGCCTTTGTGGATTATAACATTACCCATCCCCCATACACACATATTCCAAACACTCCATCCATCCCTTCTTTGGTTGATGGCCCATGGCACAGTCAAGGGTAAACATTGCATACACTACATATGTCAGGTACCTGTTAGGTTGTGAGGAATACCCTGGTATTTTTCACCTTCCACATGCTGTACATCACGCACATAGGTACACGCAAATACTTATCTTTCATGACATGGTAGGTACACCCGGGTAATACCTGTTCAACTTTGACACATCCTGAAAAGAACGGCTTGGACGGCATATGGGTGGATTTTGGCCGAATGCTCTGACTATTGGTAGGGTTGCCACCTTTTCATATGGCCAAGATCGGATATATTCCGGACACAGATCAGATTCTACAGGACAACACATACCCACAGTCAGTACAACGGATAATACTTTTGTTTTATGCCTACATGTTAGCTTATTGTTGTAGCAGTTTATATGCTCCTTCTGTTTTGTTTACTTGCTTATTCTATTTTCCGTCACATGTGGTATGTTACATATGGAAATAACTATCATATGTGACTATTACATATGATGTGGGACATAATTATGTCATACGGTCACAGGATATTTTACATTTATAATGGTTTTGGTATAGATACAACTGCCCATCTGTGTACTAACCCTCACAGTGTGGTGCAGGTGGTAACCTGACCATTGACATAGACTTAGCTATTGGCAGCGTGTTAACATGATGCGTTTCAGTTCCACTTGGTATAACTATCAACACTGCATTAGAATACGGGCACACAGTTTTAAATGTCATTTATCCGAGGGATGGAGACTCGGTATTCCCTAAAGTGCATTTGTATTTTCTTCTTAATTTTTTTGTTCGCAAGAACTGTCTTGCATGCTTTGCATACGTTTCAGCATCCACGGTCACTGACAGGTGTGATTACTATTGAAGGCCGACTGTAATATTCAGCATTTTAGGTTGCACATCAACAGCCGTCATTTTCACGCCTCCGTGCGGCACTTCGACATGCCCCATGCACTCGCACTCGTTTCCTATGCATGTGGCTGTGGCGGCAGCACGCCTTCATTAATATGCATATGGTGCTACTGCACCATCTGTATGCCGCATGGTCGGCATAAGCCTAATGCCGGCCTTGCACCGAGCTTCATGAATCCTGGGGAATGTTTATACTTTGAATGTTTATACTGTCATAGGCATAACGTATAGTAACATAGATGTAACATTTATTGTTGGCTATCATTGTTTTACTGAAATATAATTGCATTTATTTGGCGATTTATAGTCTGACTGATTGATGGTGAGGCATTTGTATATTGGAATATTCTTTATATCGATCACTTCTGCTGTAACCTTAGCTATATGGGTTATAGCCTACCAAGGATATAATGACTGGCCAGCTTCCAAAACTTCATGGCAGTTTCCACACACCCAAACTGTGAAGCATTTCAAAATAAGCTAACTAAAAGATACATTTGGTTGTAAATTTCTTCAGAGCTTTACTGCCACTGAAGAGTATGCTCATCTGATGCTTTTAAGAATCAACAGTTGGCTTGTGCTTTCCTTTGTTGGGCAGATAAGTTCCCTTTGGGGGAAAAAAAAAACACAAAACCTTCCATTGTCTTATATTTACTGATGTTTCATTACTTTCCTCTTTGGAAAAGTTATTTTAAACTAGGAGTGTTGTGTTTTAATGGACTGTCTCAAGACTATAGCATACTTTTAAAGGGAGCATTCATTTTTTCTATCAATTTGACAGTAGGTTAAACTAGATAATAACATATTTTCTGTGGATAAATTGTGTTAAATTTTCCATTGTGGAGCTGCCATAGTATTTGAAAGGGCTTTTTACTGTATTTTTTTCTGCAAAAAAGTAACTTCTGTGGAATGGTAGTTTTATTGGCATTTACTGCTTGAATTAATTAGGAGAAGGGCACCATTTTTGGCTTGACAATGGAACAGGCTGTTGGTCTCATGGTCGAGCATTCTTCCAAAAATAAAAAGTTAAGCAAACAGCCTTCACTGCCACAGCAGGCTTGCAATTTGCCTCAGCTGCAGTTGGGTGACTCTGCTGTGGCCATTTGTTGTACCTCAGACCACTCATCTTTTACCCAGAAACCCTCTGGTATAGCACCTACAGCCACTATGGACCATGGGTTAGCCAGGACCTCTGTTGCTGTTGGAATCCCCTCAGTGGGCAAGTGAGAACCAGTCATGTTGGTCCTTGGAGAAGGAACAGGAACCGTTTCCCTGTTATGTTAGAATGGTGTGCCCATTCCTGGGGAAGTGGTGGCTGCTATTAGTTACATGGTTGGCATGATTCTTTCTGTCAAAAAGAAAGACAAAAAACAAACATGTATCTACTTCTCCTACAATTCCTTTCTAATAGCAGTTTAATGGGACTGGATCAGGGTTTAATTCACGCTATTGATCCTTCTTGTAGAGTAGTTTCTGATAAAAGAGGAATGGCTCTTTTCCTGAAGAGATTCACGATTCTGAACTTGTTTAAGCAAAATGAACTTAAGTTTTGGTTTTAACTAACTTCAGACAGTAAAGCTAAAAGTGTAGCTATAATACAGGAATTTCAGTTGGACAAATCCCTATGGCTAGATATATAAACCCTCAGATTATTTATAGGCAATAAAATAAATTTGATCTCACCAACAACCAGACATGATACTAGTACATTACTAGACTACTTTCAATCAGTCCTTCAGCATAAACAATCTTATTCAGGCAAACTTTCCTTTATATTCAGAATCATAAAAGATAAAACATATAGCTGCCCAGAAAGGTATTGAAATTACTTCTACACAATTAATAATGAACTTCCCTGTAATCAAGACAAAATAAACATATTAGAATCAGCAGGGAAAACAACTCTGTCACTTAAATGGAAATTATATACCTGGAGATTTATGTACAGATCCTTTTATGCACTTCAAGTAATGAATAAAATCAACAGAAAACAACATTTGTAACAAATGTAAGTCAGACATAAACATAGCTTGGGCTCATATGTTCTATGATTGCCCCGCTATAAAAGTATTTTGGGGAAGTGTTAATGAACTATTACAGGCACTATTCACAGATAATTTCACGGTTATGTCTCTGGTGCTTTTTAATACACTCTTATCACACAGTGTTAAAAAAGTAAAATATCCTTTACTCTGGGCAATACTTGCTGTGGCCAGAAAGAGCATAACAAAAAACTGGAAATCTGAATCCCCTCCTACTTTCATTGAATTCATAGTGCCAAAAAAAAAAAAGAAGACGGAAATGCTTGGATACCAGTTCTGGATCTTTATTTTCTAAATATTTTTGTGATAGTGCCAAAATTCAAAATAATGTCACTTCACAACCTGTTACCTCTTCTTCCATTATCAAGTTTCCTGGTAACACTAGACTTAAAAGATGCTTATCATTACATCCCTATTCATCCAGACTTCAGGTGTTTCTTAAGGTTTTGCATGTCTAGTTTACATTATCAGTTTTCCGCTTTACCTTTTGGACTACCCACTGCAAAAAAAAAATGTTCATAAGGTGCCTGGCCCCAATTATATCTCACTGTAGTCTACAACTTAGCCATATTTTTCTGCATTTAGACAACCTGCAAATCTCTGCAGAGTCTTTTTCAAAACATCAGGAGTCTCTCTCTTGGGTGAGTGTTCTCTTGCGTAAGCTGGGATTTCAAGAGAACATTCATAAATCTCTTTTGACTCACTTACACAGGATTGTGTTCCTGTGATATCTATTAGACACCTAAGTTCAAAGAACTTTTCTTCCACAGCAAAAAAAATAGATCTATATCTAGAACTATTTCAAAGGTTTTCCACTCAGACTTTGGTCACTGCAAGGGAATACCTCAGAATTTTGTGTCACGTTGCATCAATGATTCTAATGATACCCCTGACAAGACTCCACATGAGAAAGATACAGTGATATCTGAAATCTCTTTGGTCCCAGCCTCAACACCCTTTATCTTTTCATTTTCTAGTACTGGGTTTGTTAGAAAAGAAATGTCTTGGTGGAGACGGACAATATTTTTAAATCCAGTTCTCCCTTTCTCCATCCATTCTCCAAACAGTCAGTCACGACAGACAGGTCAGACTTTCCTTGGGGAGCAGTTTTGAGAGGGATAAAACTACCGGGAGTGTAGAAAACCAAACCCACATGAAAACACATAAATATCAAGGAGATGAGTGCCCTGATCAAGGCATTCAACACTCTGAACCAACTTTGATACCAGGGACCATTTCAAGTGATTTCAGACAATACCACAGTCATGTGGTACATCAACAAGTAAGAGGCAACTAGGCTGTACCCCCTTTGCAGACTAGCCATGCTAGCTTGGGATCTAGCTTAACAACACAATCTCACTCTACAGGCATCTTACATACAACACAATATCATTTTTCAGAGCATAACTGTGTGCCAGACAAGCTGAGCAAGACCAGGACAGACAATCACAAATGGAAACTAGATTGGGGGGGGGGGGTCTTCCATGATTTGATCCATCTGCGGGAAGTTCATCAAGTATAGGCCTCTTTGCTCCTCCTTGAACACTCAGCTGGCAAAATTCTGCTCCAGGACTCCATGTAAGAAGTCCTGGAGGACAGATGCCCTTTCTTTCCTTTGGACCAGAATGTTCCTGTATATCTCTCCATCCTTTCCACTAATATCTAGGCTATTTCTGAAGATTCAGAAGGAATCCCCAAGATCACTGTGGTGACACCCTACTGGCCCAGGCATCTGTGTTTCTCCCTTCTTTTGGAAATGGCCAGGAGCAATTCCCAGAAGCTTCCTCACAGAATGGATCTATTCACATAAATCTTTGATACACCCAGACATCAATCATCTTCAACTGACTGCTTGAATGATAGATAAGGTCTTAATTCCTTTTAGGCACTTGTTTTTTGAGGATGTGCATCAGATGTTAATTGAGGCAAGAATGCCTGCTACTAGGAAATCATATTTTAGCAAATTGAAAATGTTTTCTAGTTGGAACCAACAACATAACCAACAACCATTCAGGGCTAGTTGTTTCACTGGTTTTACAATTTTTGTGTGAGTTATCCTATGGCATTTCTTATTCCTCTGTCAAGGTTAACATAATGGCCATTTCAGCATGTTTGCCCATGGATCCTCTTCTTTCAAGGCAGTCTTATGAAAAAACATTCTTGAAAGGGGTTTTGCATAAGAGGCCTCCACATAAACCAGTGGCCACTCCTTGGGATCTTACTTTTGTGCTAAAGAAGCTAATGCTTGCTCCATTTGAGCAAGCTAATCTGGTTAACTTGAGTTTCTTAACATGAAAAACAATTTTATTGATTGCTCTGACCTCTGCAATAAGGGTATCTGAGTTGTAAGTTCTTAGGATGAGTCAACCCTACCCCATTTTCCATAGGGAACATGGTTTCTTTGAGAACTAGTTGTTTGTTTATGTGTAAAGTGATAATCCAAATTTACTTTAAGCTACATTATCCATCTCCCCATTTTCTTTTCTGAACCTAAAAATGATGCAAAAAGGATACTCCATACCTTGGATGTCTGTAGTTAACTCACTTACTACCTTGACAAAACTAAATCTTTCAGATCTTTGAATCAATTGTTCATTTCTTGTGAAGGTAATAAGGGGCAACCTGTGTCAAAACATACTATTTCTAAATAGTTAAAAATAGAAGCAATATGTTGGTCACACAGAGCTGTAAAACCTTTTAATACTTGAAAGAAGTGATCGCTTTCACAGATACAATCCACTTCATCAGACTAGTAAAAAATACATGCAAGAACTCATTCATAAAGACACTCCAATTAAGAATGCACCAATCAAAAGCAAATCAGTAATTCAAAATCACATATTTAAAGGTACATGATGTTTAAAAACAACATATATATTTTTTGTTATTAAAACCTATATATCAAATATTATTAAGCCTCATATTAAAATAATGTATAAAAAAGCATATAAAAATATATATCAACGATATATATATATATATATATATATATATATATATATATATATATGAATATATATGTATATAGGAAATAGAGCTTAATGTTTCAACGGTCTGGTCCTTAAAAAAGGTTTTAAGGACACCATACTATTTAAGCCTGGAGATTTATCAGCTTGTAGCTGAATGATCCATTTCTGTTCAATAGCCTCTGTACTATTCTTAAGGTCCCCCCCTTAATCTCTGAGACAATTTCTAAAATAAAAAAAAACTTAAACTTATGTGCAGTACCTTCTTTACTTATATGCATGTCTAATGCATTATTTTCTTTAACTTTACTGTTATCTCTTAAGATGTTCTAACACCCTGTCTTTAAAGGGATGATGTGTCTTCCCTATATAGAAAGCATAACACTTTGTGCAGAAACAAAAGTATACCACATTGTGGGTGCGGCAATCAGCATAGAACGTAGCCTCAATCTTAAATCCTAGATGAGGGTGTGTGAACTGTCCCCCAGAGAAAACTGAAGGACAGGTCATGCATCTCCTACAGGTATAAGTACCCAATCTATCAGATAGAGTATACTTACGATCATCTATTGCCCTGTAACATAAATGATTAATCAGAGATCTATTTTTCTTGAATGAGAAAAGAGGTGTATCACTTATCTTACCATCTGGTTCTTTAACCATAGAGAGAATACCCCAGTTGTTCCTAACAACATCACAGACTATTTCTACATTGCTAGCAAAAGTTAGTGGCATTCTAATAGCTGTATCTGCCCCACCCTGTATAGTATGGTGGGTGTATTCCATGTCACCAACCGATGAGGGAGCTACTGCATGTCTATCATCATAATAGGGTCTACATCTACCTGTCCTCTCGGTCCAGGCTATACCAATCTGTCTGTCTATGTCTTGTTCTTTATAGCCCCTCTCCATAAACTCTTTTTTCAAGACAGATAGAGCTTCTTGTAGGAGCTCAATGCTGTTGTGGAGGCGCATGATACGAAAGATCTGCCCTTTCAGTACATTACATTTGGTATGTTTAGGGTGCTACTCCCATTATGCAAAACATTATTCTTCCTGACTGGGTTCCTATATAAAGAAGTTGTAATTGTGTTAACTGCATCTGTAGTAACCTTAACATCTAAAAACTCAATATATGTACTACCTCATTTTCCATAGGGAACAGGGTTTCTTTGAGAACTAGTTGTTTGTTTATGTGTAAAGTGATAATCCAAATTTACTTTAAGCTACACTATCCAACTCCCCATTTTCTTTTCTGAACCTAAAAATTATGCAAAAAGGATACTCCATACCTTGGATGTCCGTAGTCAACTCACTTACTACCTCGACAAAACTAAATCTTTCAGATCTTTGAATCAATTGTTCATTTCTTGTGAAGGTAATAAGGAACAACCTGTGTCATAACAGACTATTTCTAAATAGTTGAAAAGGCTATTACTTTTCGCTATATTCACCATGCTGTATCTATTCCAGGTAGGGTCATGAGCCACTCTACCAGAGCCTTGGCTTCATTTATGACTTTTTGGAAAGCTTTGGATTTAGAAGTATTCTAGAAGTTGCTACTTGATTCATTGTACTTACTTTTACAAAGTACTATAAGCTTGATCCCTTCTGTAGGTCTAGATCAGGTTATGCTAGGACTATTCTCCAGGGGCTACCAGACCCTTCTCCTTCCTCACCCCCAAATATCATTAGCCATGGTAATCTACCCATATTGCTAAGGCTACTGCAGCAGTGATCAATATGATGAACATATTACAGTTGCATACATTGAACTTACCATATCAGTAGATATCTGAATTATCAGTGCTGCAATAGCTGCTATCTCCCTCCACCCCTTTACTTTTTGGTGTTTTTTTTTTTATTCCAGAGAGTGGCCATTTATTTATTTTTTGTTATTCCTAGCATCGTCATTTCAGGGCTCAGCCTCCCTCTCTCTGCTGTCAGGAAAACTCTGAAGGGCTTCACACCCAAACTTGTCCGTTAGTCATCTCACCTTGAGCTGTTTGACAGTCTGTGTGCATGGAAGTTGGCCTTAAGCTTTGGAAGCTGGTCGGTCATTATATCCTTGGCAGGATATAACCCATATAGCTAAGGCTCCTGAAGTAGTGATCATTCGAACATCCACTGTTATGGTAAGTTCAACTTATACAACTGTACTATCTGCAATAAACTAGAGATAACACTTTATGTCAAACTGCATATCCTAACAATTGCATCATTAGAATTCTAGGCCACACAACATGGAATTAGGAAGTAGTTTAAAAGCTGCTCAGCCCACCGTAAAGTTTATGATACTTAATAAACATAGTTTCACTTAAGTAACTTAAGTAAAATCTATTTATTTTATGATCAGGAAGCCCGCTTTACACAATGAGAGTATAATTTCAGCAAAAAGAAATAGTAACAAAAACTTCACACATGATCTTCAATGAGGAAGTGATTATTCATGTGTGAGATGATTGTCAGCATAGAGAAGCCTAGAATGTTATAAAATATGAAAGTCAGAATACTCGTTCATGACAGAATTTTACAATTGTTTCATTTGTCCAGCATGGTGGTATGAACTTCTATGTTGATGATCAATTATGGTTTTGAAATTGTAACTGTTTTACATTCACCTTAGCATTAGAAGCTGTTTTATTTAGACACATGACTATTAAATGAGTTATATTAAATGACTAGATTAAAATCATCCCTGCTTTTTTGGTCAAACAAAATGGTAGTAACTTTACCTACATTCCATACATTTTCAGGACATCACCAGTTGATGTAATTAATTAATTGGTGATTTTTTCTAAATTAAAGGCAACCAACTTGTAACTTGACCTTCCTAATAAAAAGGAAAAAAGGATGTACAGTGATCTGGGACATTTTCAGACTGTAGAGGTCCTGTACATTTGCACATATATTCTATCATTCCCCTCATACATCTGCATACACAGAGGAAACCATCACTTTCCATCACCTTTCCAACTTAGTTTTTCCACAATTAATCTATGAATAAAACAGCATGTGTAAAGGAGGACTTATCAAATTGTGCCATTTGACAATTTCAAAATATATTAAAAGATTGCTAGCAATTCTGGAATTCTATAAAAATGAAACTTTTAGATTTAAACAGAATTTATCTTTTAGCAGCACTCAATATACATTTCCTATCAATTATTCAATGGATTCAGAAAGCAGGCATATATATATATATATATATATATATATATATATATATATATATATGTATATATACAACAAACAAATATGATGACCAGGAAGCAAACGCTCCTACCGCAAAAGTAAAACACTAAGCACAAAGTCAAAACGCTGAGGAGCAGACCAGGACTGTTCAGCTGTATCAGCATAAGATAAAGTACATCAGCATCAGATAAAATGCATGAACAAATGAGTTTCAATAAGGCAGGAAGCCAAAAAACAAGTCAACGTACAGACTAAAATCCAAATGTTTATTGCAGATAGTGGCAAGCGCTTTCAGCCATGTGGGTTTCTTCAAGCCAAAAAGCACTCTTAAAACAGAGCTAATTTATACACACATTAATCACAACAATTATTGCATCATATCCTGCTGCTCTGTTATTCTTAAAGTATCAGCACATCTCGGTGTTGAAAAACACAACCTCTTACCTAACATCGATATCAACATGTGCACCATAAAAAATCAAGTTTAAGAAATCTGTTCATAAAACTAGTACTGATAAAACTAATAAGGTAAATAACAAAAAAGCTCTACTCTCTTCTAACATTATTAAAAAATCACTTGGCATGTATAATGGACAATCAAAACCTTATAACAAAAAAATGTATATATAGAAGCATATATAAAATAAGCAATATGTTGATTCAAAAAGTGCAATTCATAAAAAGCATCAGAAAAACATTTAAAACTTTACTAACTTTCTGCTTTTCAGGGCTGGTTTAACAGCTATTTTATCATTCAAACCAGGCTCTTGCTCCGCCCATAACCTAATGATCCACTTGACTTGTGTTCTCTCAGTGTAATTCCTTGTATCCCCCCCAATACTAGAAGTGTTAACTTGCAGCACTTGGAACCTAAAGGAATGTTGTAGGTCAGTTCCCTGAACATGCTTCGAAAGAGCATTCTTAATAGATTTAATGCGGATATGATATAGATGTTCTCTAATCCTGTCTCAGAGCCTTCTATTCGTTTTCCCTACATAAAATGCAGGGCAAGCTGTACACCGGGCGAGGTATACTACATGCTCAGTTGTACAGGTAGCTGTGGAATTGAACCTAAAAGTTCTCCCTGTAACTGGGTGCACAAAGTTGGGGTCACTGCTTAAATAAATACATATATAAATAAGAATTCCCTTCAGAAGATTGAAAGCCCAAAATCTTGAATTTCAAAAGACTGAGACCAAAATCTCGAAAATTCTAAAGACTGAAAACTCAAAATGCTGAATCTCAGAATACCGAAAACACACAGGATACCAACACTTACTATATTCCAGCACAACTACATACAGAAACAAATAAATGATAAACCTTTACCACTTCTCCAAATATAAGCAGGGGAGAAAGCAGGGGGAAATAAAGACTGTGTATGCATGTTAGCAAAATTAAATACTTTCAAAATATTGAATTCAAATATGAATTTTAAAATCAGACAACTAATGAGTTGTCCTACTACATGGGTAATTTATCTTATTACTTGTTATTCTACTTTTTATGTAGGGAAAACTTCAATGGTGTTTAAAAATAGGATATTAGAACACTGCAATGATATCTGATGTAAGAAATTAAATAACGCTTTATATAAACACAGACCCAGATTTATTAGCAGGTAAACTAAGTCCTGCTAGCGAAGAGGTGGCACAGCATACCATGCACACAATAACGTGTTTTTTGGTAGAGCTTCAAAACAAAGGGGAAACACAGAATATGCTAATGAAAGTATAAGCAGATGAAGTACATGCTAATTAACCAATCCAACATGGTGAAGTTATTCTGGAATCTATAAGGCAATCTTGTGCAATCAATGCTCACTTTTGCACTGAACTCCAAAATCCTTTGGAATACATGCATGATTACACATAAAAAATAGGGATTGCTGCTTCTATCATTATCCAATATGTGCAACAGGCTTTAAATCAAGCTGCTGTTGCTTCTGCTGCCAGATCTCAGGAGAGAAGAAGAAAATAATTTAGACCTGTTTGAATTATCATGGACTGCATAACAGAGAATTTGTAGAATAATATAGGGTGGACATCTTTAGGTGAATCCTTTGCTGGGTCGAACATGGCTTTCTAAGTCAAGCAGAGATCACCTCTAAGTAGACAATAAAAGATTGCAAACAGCTCAAGTTTCTTGAGTCTGTCCATGTAGGACATGTGTTTAAGGCCTAGGAGGGTTTACTAGGGGTGAATTTCAATAAGGGTATCTAGTGAGGGATGCAGGTAATGCACTGAAGCCCTAGCTCATGACACCAATGTGAAACCCACTCTCAAACTAGGAATATTGTAGAACATGTATTTGGATTGCTCAAATTAAGGCTCTGGTGTCTACACACACATCAGAAGATACCCTGCTGTATGATGTAGCCATCTCCATCCAAATATTAGACGTTTGTGCTATGTTACATAATATAATTCTAAAGAAACAGCTTTAAAAAGTACAGCAGGTGGCAGGGCCACAGTTTCAAGGACCAAAGTCAGGGCCAGCAGCAACTGCAGATACAGATGAGGCATATGAGGGAGAACCACCAGCAGCAGATGGTGCTGGCAGATGGAGGCATGCACAATATGACCTGGCTTTGGCTAGGAGGCAAAGGATATCACACGCACTCACTACCTAGGTCAAAGCCTACAATATCATGCATACCTCTCAACTATACAGATTTTCACAGATTGTCCAGATTTTGGCTCATATTTTTGGTCCATTTTTTCATAAAATTGTGGTTTTCTTGCAAATTTGTGGTAAATCATTAAAGATTGAAACTAGAAAATATTGACAGACATTTAAGTTTCAGACTTCATATCGTTAAGAAAATATAAAACCTGTTATGCTATCAAATTTCTAATTTTGCAAGAGCAATATTTAAAAATTGTCCCTATTTTTGGCCCCTTGTCCCACTTTTATTAACTGCTTTTTCCAGATTTCTTGCTCTAATAGTTTGAGAGGTGTGGTTTCATGCACATATAAATATGAAAACTGATGCATGTCAAACACCATAGCCTTTACTTACCATGTAATGGTTATGTTCTGGTAGCATTAGAAAGGGATGTCTCCCCCAAGGGCATAATTTTTACCTGCAGTAAAACCTTGGCTCAAGATGATTGATCTGTTAAAGTGACACCCTGACCCCATGTGCAAAAATGGGAAAAAAGGTTGAGGATGGATGGATGGAATGACATAGTAAGTGTGGAACCTGTAAGGAAAATAAATGCACATAGCTGAGCACTTTCATATGGAAATATATATATATATATATATATATATATATATATATATATATATATATATATATATTTCCCTAAGCAAAGCATTTGTCTGAGGTGTACAGTTATGTCAGTAATAGCCTGTATAACTGATGTCCCAGTGCTGATCTTTACTACATGACCTGAGCCGTAGTGTGCACGCTAATCCCTAAACTCAATCCTGTGTGAGCGTTTTTAATTTTTCACAACCTGCTGGAACCATGGATGACCTCGTCCTTACTGAAGGAGGTGGTACTTAGAAATCCCCACTAAAGCAAGACTTCCCACAATCAAAATCCCCCAGAATAGAGCTTCTCTTTTAATAGACTGAATTCCCTCAACTCAATCCTGTGCAAATATTTTTACTTTCCACTCCTTGTTGGAGCCTTGGACAACCTACGTCTTACTGAAAGAGGTGGTGCTTAGAAATCCCTACTAAAGCAAGAGTTCACACAATCAAAATCCCTCAGAATGGAGCTTCTCTTTTAACAGACTGAAAGTACTGTATGTTTTATTAAGCATTATTTTATTTAAGCATTTTTGTATATAGCTTGCCCACATTCTACTCACCTGAAGAGCTAGTTAAATGATCCTTGTGGTGTGCATACTAACCGGGTCATTATAACTTTCACTCTTACTTCCAAACATCCTAACACCAAGATATATCATCCTCAATAGCTTTTAATTATGTAAGTAAAAAAAAGAAAAACTAATCTTTACCAGCTACCTAGTCCATGGTGGTAATTTAGGTCCCATTCAGCCTCTCTACTACAGGCTGCCCAAAGTTCGAATTCTATGGGGTGACAGATTGTTTCTGTAGCTTACCTGGCTGTCCACCCCTGGCTCTACTGATTTTTTGTCAGTCATTCTACAGCCCCTCCCGTTTCCAGCATCCAAACTGAGGTTATCAATCTCAGTTTCAATTTGGGCACCATTTTCATATCCTAGTCCCAAGCTGATCTTTACCATGCAATGCAAGCCGTAGTGTGCATGTTAAGTAAGTGCTTCAAATGTTATAATCTTCTGTAAACTATGTTGTTGTAGCATATCATATCCCTGCACTTGTCTTTGTGCCAGTGATAAATGAGCAGATCTTAAACTTTTTAATATTCATGTGCTGCATCTCTGTGAATGCTAAAGAGTACAGTGTTTCTCAATTGATTACATGTTCAGTGCTTGCCTGTGTGATTAATCACTATACCTTTTAGCGCTTTCCTGTAAGTTTAATGAGTAAAATTTTTAAACTGACTTATACAGCATTTTTCCATAGCTGTTTTTAGAGTTCCTGAGCAGTAAAATAGACCAATTGCCTAATGTTTGCCAAATTGTTAAAGAGTTTATTGTGAAACAAATTTAGCATTTTTCTGAAGCAGTATTTTGATCAGTCTTAATGTGCCTGAGTGTTAAATGATTGGCAAATATGCATTAGCATAGCATTTTTGTTCTGTACATGCTGTTTATCTGTATCTCAGTTCCTGAATAGTCTTTTTACTGTTTGTTAAATATGTCCTTAAGGCTCAGTTAAAACTTTTCAAGTATATCATCCTATAATCTAAAGAGCACACTATTGCCCTACTGCAATCCACTTCCTTTAACCTACTCTGTATTTGATTATTGCATTTTATTCCCTGCCAGTTCCTTATCTACACTGTTTTTCTTCACTGTTTCTCTTCAAATCCCTATCTACTAATATTCACAATCACTTGCTGTGCATGTTTATGACTAGTGAATACCTGTTCCTCCAATTTCCTATCCTAACTCTCCTACACTGGATATTGCTTTTGGTTTACAGCCCCTGAACTCAAGCCTGTGTGAGTGTTTTTACTTTTCCACTCCCTGCTGGAACTCTGGACAGGCTACCTCCTACTGAAGGAGGTGTCACTTAGAAATCCCCAATAAAGCAAGACTTAACACAATCAAAATCCCTCAGAATAAATCTTCCCTTTTAACAGACTGAATGTATGTTTTGCTAAGCATTTTTGTATATAAGTATTTCTGTATATAGCTTGCCCACTTTCTACTCACCTGAAGAGGTAGTTAAAGGATCCTTGTGGTGTGCACACTTACCAGGTTGGTATAATTTAGTTTCCCTCTTAACTCCTAACACCAGTGTATATCATCCTTAATAACATTTAATGCTTTAAGAGAAAAAAAAACTTTACCAGCTACCCAGTCCATGGTGGTAATTCAGGTCCGATTTGACTTCTCTACTTCAGGCTGCCCAAAGATCTGACTCTCTGAGGTGATGGTTTCTGTACCTTACAAGGCTGTCCACCACCCAAGCTCTATCTGGTCCATTCACCCTCACTGTGCTTGAGCTCACTCCGCTCCCCAACCCCCAATTCCCACCCACCCCACTACTCCTACATTTATAGTTAACCAAGCCACACCCATTGACTGCCAATTATCTATTTACTATCCCCTAACCAGCCAATAGACACACCTTTCACTAAACACCTAATCACCCTTTCCTTTCTGTGGCTAACACCCCTCAAAAGCATAGACTTAAACCAACAAACACTGTTTCTACTACTTAGCTGCATAAACAATCCTAGCTAACTACCACCCAATAAACCCTCTGTAAAATATGTTACTTCTACATATTTCTCTCCTAATCTTTTCACAATAAGGTATCATACCACCTATCATAGTGACATAATTATAAGCATTCCCCCACTTATCCCTTGCTCACCTCACAAATGACATCCCATATAAACATTACCATAGCACCACAGCTCTTTAATACCTCTAAGACAGAAAAGTTTACATATAGATATGTTCATACAATTGTGTCACAATGTTCACTCCATAAATACACTAAATGTACACCAAAAGCCTTTCCTACACCCAAACCTGCATGCAACATCACAGCTCAAACTAAGTGGAGACATCCACCATAACCCAAGCCCCAAACGTCCACAACAAATAACCCAAACCCCACAAACTAATAACTTCCACATCATCACAAGCCTTCCATGAAACAGCTCAGACCTACTACTCATCAACATGAGAAGTCTCTTAAACAAAATACATGAATTCCATGCTGCATCCCTCTCCCTTTATTCTCTCGATATAGCAATCCTAACAGAATCCTGGCTAAAACCATACATAAAAGACAGTGAAGTTCTTACCCCAGGCTATGATATCCATAGACTAGATAGACTGCACAAACATTGAGAAGCTATAGCCATAATATACAAAAATACACTAAAACTAACATGCCTGGACTTAAATCCACTAGCCTTCAGCAAGACTGAAATATTGATCTCCAATCTTGAAATTAACTGCAATAAACTTATCATAATATCCATCTGCATTCTCCCCAGCAATGACCTATCCCTATTGAATACCTTCTTCATTGTTCATCCTCTTTGTTCAACCAAGAAACCATAATAATGGGAGACTTCAATATTGACTGGCTCACTTGCACTTTTGACAGCCTTTCTAACTTTATAAGTCTGCATGGTTTTACCCAAACAATACAATCTTCAACCAGGATAGATAGGCACAGTAAAGGGCAGTCTTAGTTTGACCCTAACCAATAAGCCTTCACTGATCTATGATTCTGATTGTCTCCCTGACAACATTAGTAATCATATTCCCACCTATGTACTCAGATTTCAACCAATTACCACAAAAATCATATATATATATATAAACAAATAAAAAAAATCATCACATATATTTAATTTACTACTACAACAGTGTGACTGCTCCCCACTAAAAAATCTCCAGTTAGACTTTGTTGTCCAATACTTTAATGACAAATTCCTTGACATCTTAAACAATTTTGCACCTTTCAGAAAAGTCAGTGTTAAACCTAAATATGTACCACGGCTAACGAAGGAAACCAAACAACTACTAAACTAGAGAGAGAAAGCCTGGTCCAAATATCAGAGCAACAAAAAACAAACCACCTTTGAGAACTACTGGTAATTAAGAAAAAAAATCCAAAAAAACATATTAAGTCTGACAAAAAAAAACTATTACACTAAGTCCAGCAACAACACCAAAATAATCCCAAAAATTATGGGGTTCTATCAAACAACTATCACAACCTGGACAATCCCCAACTTCAACCATAGCTGCTACAAACACCACAGAAAGCATAGACACCAAATTTAACTCATACTTTATCAACTCTGTGCTATCCTTAGAGAAAAATAATGATAACACACTCCTTTTTACTTATGCAGGAACAGATTCAATGTCCAACTCCTTCTCTTTTAAACCTCTCCAAACAAACACATGAAAACACATTAAAAATTGCTAAACAAACTGAAACCCACAAAAAATTGCTAAACAAACTGCAACCCATATCCCTCACTGCAGATCAACTCCTACCTGAATAGCTTAAGTTAGCAGCAGGCACTATCTCTTGCCCACCTCTCTTTTAATTGACCAGTCCATTAATGAGCAATATATCCATAACCTCTGGAAAATTCCCTATGTAATCCCTCTGCAGAAAGGTGGTACCTCATCAGAACTATCAACCTATAGACCTATTACCATATGATCTCCAGTTTCCATAATTCTAGAAAAAATGTCACCAACCACCACCCAACATGGATTCCATCCCAAACACAGCATCACACAATAAGCAAACTCAAAAATAAAAAAAAAATGTTTCCTTTATCTTCCTAGATATGTCCAAAGTTTTTGATACCTTTCCCACCAAATTCTACTCAAAGATCTCCCATCTCTTAACCTAACACAACTATATCATAGGTTCATAGGTGTGTACTAGGCTAATGGCTCTGGAGCCCTTACAAGCCTAGCGCATAGGATTACCCTGGCATCGTGCCACCCAACCTTAGTTCCCAGCACCTCTGTCATGTAAAGCAACTGGAGTGATCCCTGGGATGAATTTTCTATTTCCCTCCACTCATCAAGATTTCTCTTGAAGAGGGCCAGTGAGGTGCTCTGCTTGACATGTATGGGAAGTCTATTCCATAGGATGGGCAGTCTCTAGGTTATGATCCTGTCCCTAGAGAATGTTTTATTGATTGTGGTAATGAGGTTGAGGTCTCTGGAGCATGTGGTGTGGAAGGATTGGGATTTCTTTAGATGTAGCATTTCTAACAGAGCTGGGTCAGACATGGCTTTGTAAGTCAAGCAGAGATTGCCTCTAAATAGGCAATATGAGACAGATAATAGTTGGAGTTTTTTAAGTCTGTCCATATAGGGCAAATGTTTAAGGCCTAGGTTCTTCCTTGTGAGGTACTTTTGTGGCCTCTCCAGTTGTTGCAGGTATTTAGTGAGGTACATATTAAATGGGGCATTGCACTCAATGATTGGCCTAACGAGGGAAGAGTAAAGGGAGAGAATGACTTCTTTCATCCTGGATGCAAAACCCTTAGTAATGAGATGTGCTACATAGAATGACTTTCTGACCACAGTGGCAATGTAGTGGTCAAAAGAGAAGTTTCTGTCAACCTGTGTTCCCAGATCTCTTATAACGCCTTCTGTGTACTTCAGACTACCATCAATATGATAATTCATGGGAACTGAGTTTTTCCCAAAGGGGATGATGACACATTTTTTGGCATTGAGCTTAAGGCCATGGTTCTGAGTGAGTCCTTTCTGTAGGAAGTCAACATTACTTGGGTGTTAATAATAGCTCCCAACTTGCAATTGTCTGCAAACTTTGTCAGCCAGAGTCCCTTCATGTTGGCCTGAACTTCAGAGAAGTAGATACCAAACAGGAGAGGACCAGGGACTGAACCCTGTGGGACTCCACTCATGAATGGTCATCAGTCTGACATGGAGTCAGCTACTTTTACACTGTGGGTTCTACCTGTGAGCCAGTTTGCAACCCACCTAGTGATATAGGGGTTGATGCTTAGCTTAGTGAGTTTTTCGATGATTCCTGAGTGGGGAATAGTATCAAAGGCCTTGGCCGGATCAAGGTAGGCTGTATGAACCACCATGCCTTCATCCACAGCTCTGGTGACTAACTCAAAGAAGTTGACCAAGTTGAGCAGGCATGATCTACCTTTCACAAAACCAACCTGTGTGAGATCCAGAGTTTAGAGATTTCCTATTTCCTTGTTGACTTTGTCCATGATGATGCATTCCATAGCTTTGCACATCAGACTCATCAGGCAAATGGGGCGATAGTTCCCAGGGTCTGTAGTCACTCCACCTTTGTGGAGAGGGATGTCTGTAGCAGTCCGGCATTCAGTAGGGACAAAGCCTAAGATGAGGCTGTAATTGAACAGGGCACATAGGTGAGGTGCCAGTTCACTCTGTAATTCATGTAGAACACAGCCAGGGATATTGTCAGGTCCCATAGAAGCTGTATTCTTGGCCTTGGACAGTGCTGTTTTAACCTGTGCAGCAGTAATACTGGGTGCCTGGCAATCTACTGGTATTGTGACTGGTCCTTTGATGGTGGAAAGAGGGGTAAAATTGACATTAAATCTGTTGGCCAGTATATTGGCAATATCTGTTGGCTCGGTCTAGGAGGTACCATTGTGAAGTAGCTTTGAGCAAATCTGGGTATTGTTGTGAAGATTATTTACATAACTATAGAAGGCCTTGTGGTTGTTTTTACTATCTGCTGCAATTCTGTTTTCATAGCTAGTTTTAGAGGATTTGATGAGGGATCTCAACTTTTTGTTGAGGCTGATAAGGAAGTTTTTCTAGTCTTGTGACTTCACTTTATTCTGCATTAGTTTCCTCCTTCTGTTGTAGAGTTTGTTTATGGTAGGGGACCACCAGATTGGCTTCCTTTTTTTGGAGGAGAGTGTCTTGATTCTATTGGGTATGGCGAGATCTATGCATTTGTGTACGTGTTTGTACAGTGCATTGATGCATGATTCAGTGGTCATGCAACTATTCTACATTTGCATGGGAGCTGTGAAGTTAGCCACCTCTGTTTTTAGGAGCCCAAACTTAAATTTGGAGAAGATTTTCATGGTGGTTACCTTTGTGTGTGTGTGTGTGGGGGAGGGGGTAATAGGTGTTAAAGTGGTACTACACTTTCCAGGTAGTCTGTACCTTTACTCAATGAGGACACTGAGACAGTTCTGCTGTTACAACATTCATTTCCTGCACATGAGTTTACATCTAGCTTAACAATTAAAGGTGTGTGTATATGTATATATATATATATATATATATATATATATATATATATATATATATATATATATATATATATCAAACCCGTACTTCAGCTTACAGCATCAGGTCTGTAAGGATAGGAATATCAAAGTCTCTGAAACAAAAGAAAAAGTCCCAATCTTTATAGTGTCTTTTTCTGCCTGCATCAGCAGTTTAGAGAATTTGCCAGAATAATAAGTCTTTCCTTTGAAGTTGGTCTGCTGAGAGCTTGTTTTCCATATTTCAAACATTTTGTTCCTGAAGAATAACTCCTTTCATCCTTGGTCTATCTTGCGTATCACATTGATGAGACACAGCTGCATACAAGAGTTCGTCTTGACCTGCTTGTAGATAATACATTTCACAAGCTGCATAGTTTATAAAAGATAAAATATTTTACTTCTGATTCTTATTAACAATGAATGCCAAGTTATATGTTTTTGCCAAGTTAGTTAACTGCGTGCACTCTACACACTGAAATGCAGAACATTTATTTTACATTTTTAGAAAAAATCCACTGAAATCCATTTTAACCTATTCTTTACTCTCACAACTCCCTTTTTTCATTTAAAAAATGGAAAATGACTGTTCATTTTCAACTTCAGTTGTACACATTGAAACCTTTTCCAGTTTATCTAGGTTAACCATCATGATTTGATAATACAGAGAGAACATTTGATAAGGCCTTCTGTTCCTCCTTTTTCCCTTTCAAAAAGTAAAACAAGACTTTTTTTTTTCTTTTTCTCTTTCGCCTGAACCTTCTTGTGTTCTGACTGTCCTTCTCAAACATTTTGGAAATATACAGTATATTTCAGAGCATTTGTTATAACTGTATTTGCTATAACTGATTTAAGTATTTTTTTCTGGCTCTTTGATTATTTACTGCTTAGCGACTGCATTTTAACCTGTTTTTACAGCTCTGCATTCTATTTAAACTGTTTTTATGTTGATTAACTGTTTTGCACTTTTAAAAAGTTATTTGTTGCTTAATTTTACCTGTAGGCTAACACACTCAAGTGCGCTAGCCACTTAAAAGCATTTATAGCATTTACTGTCTGTTTTTCCTCTGTTTTCTGCAAAAAAAGAAAAAAAAAAATCTTGTTTTCCCGCCTTACTGAACTAGAATAGTCCAGTCTTCAGAGATTGCTGATCTCTGGGCTTGTCTTGGTTCCTGTGCTATTCCATATCCTTATTTGGCTAAAAGGAAGCGTCTTTGTTCACCAGTGGGAGTGGGGAGCACTGAGCGGCCTATTTGTCCCTAGAGGAGTGGTTCCAGCCAGAAACTTGTAGTCTATTGGCCATTTTGGGTCAATTCCTAGCTCTTTTCAGCCCCCTGTAATAAAGCCCGCTTGAGCGCTTTTTCGCTTGTATTCAACTCAGCACAGCTCCTCGTGGTGTCCTGCAGAGTTCTACAAGCAGCAGAGAGCAAAAGAGTGACTTTTTCCAGATTTAAGTATTTTTTTCTGTTTTTTTGATTATTTACTGCTTAGCGACTGCATTTTCGCCAGTTTATACAGCTCTGCATTCTATTTAAATTGTTTTTGTGTTGATTAACTGTTTTGCACTTTTAAAAAAGTTATTTGTTGCTTAATTTTACCTGTAGGCTAACACACTCAAGTGCGCTAGCCATTTAATAGCATTTATAGCATTTACTGTCTGTTTTTCCCGTTTTCTGCAAAAAAAAAAAAAAAAAATCTTGTTTTCCCGCCTTACTGAACTAGAATAGTCCAGTCTTCAGAGTTTGCTGATCTCTGGGCTTTGTCTTGGTTCCTGTGCTATTCCATATCCTTATTTGGATAAAAGGAAGCGTCTTTGTTCACCAGTGGGAGTGGGGAGCACTGAGCGGCCTATTTGTCCCTAGAGGAGTGGTTCCAGCCAGAAACTTGTAGTCTATTGGCCATTTTGGGTCAATTCCTAGTTCTTTTCAGCCCCCTGTAATAAAGCCCGCTTTAGCGCGCTTTTTCGCTTGTATTCAACTCAGCACAGCTCCTCGTGGTGTCCTGCAGAGTTCTACAAGCAGCAGAGAGCAAAAGAGTGACTTTTTCCTGATTTAAGTATTTTTTTCTGGCTTTTTGATTATTTACTGCTTAGCGACTGCATTTTCGCCATTTTATACAGCTCTGCATTCTATTTAAACTGTTTTTGTGTTGATTAACTGTTTTGCACTTTTATAAAAGTTATTTGTTGCTTAATTTTACCTGTAGGCTAACACATTCAAGTGTGCTAGCCGTTTAAAAGCATTTATAGCATTTACTGTCTGTTTTTCCTCTGTTTTCTGCACAAAAAAAAAACAAACAAAAAAAAAAAAAAAATCTTGTTTTCCCACCTTACTGAACTAGAATAGTCCAGTCTTCAGAGTTTGCTGATCTCTGGGCTTTGGCTTGGTTCCTGTGCTATTCCATATCCTTATTTGGATAAAAGGAAGCGTCTTTGTTCACCAGTGGGAGTGGGGAGCACTAAGCGGCCTATTTGTCCCTAGAGGAGTGGTTCCAGCCAGAAAGTTGTAGTCTATTGGCCATTTTGGGTCAATTCCTAGCTCTTTTCAGCCCCCTGTAATAAAGCCCGCTTTAGCGCGCTTTTTCGCTTGTATTCAACTCAGCACAGCTCCTCGTGGTGTCCTGCAGAGTTCTACAAGCAGCAGAGAGCAAAAGAGTGACTTTTTCCTGATTTAAGCATTTTTTTCTGGCTTTTTGATTATTTACTGCTTAGCGACTGCATTTTCGCCAGTTTATACAGCTCTGCATTCTATTTAAACTGTTTTTGTGTTGATTAACTGTTTTTCACTTTTAAAAAAAGTTATTTGTTGCTTAATTTTACCTGTAGGCTAACACACTCAAGTGCGCTAGCTGTTTAAAAGCATTTATAGCATTTACTGTCTGTTTTTCCTCTGTTTTCTGCAAAAAAAAAAAAATCTTGTTTTCCCGCCTTACTGAACTAGAATAGTCCAGTCTTCAGAGTTTGCTGATCTCTGGGCTTTGGCTTAGTTCCTGTGCTATTCCATATCCTATTTGGATAAAGGGAAGCTTCTTTGTTCACCAGTGGGAGTGGGGAGCACTGAGCAGCCTATTTGTCCCTAGAGCAGTGGTTCCAGCCAGAAACTTGTAGTCTATTGGCCATTTTGGGTCAATTCCTAGCTCTTTTCAACCCCCTGCTATAAAGCCTGCTTTAGCGAGCTTTTGCGTGATTTCGCGCGGAGTTGCCCATAGAGCACCATCGGGCAGCGCTGGTTAAACAAGGTTAAACTATTTCTGGCTCCGTAAAGTCTGCTCTTCAATTTTTCCCTTAGAACTTCTCTACTTGCAATCTAAACAGTCTATTCTCTATCTCAAAAGCTCAGCACTTGCTCCTAAAGCATTTTTATATAGGTAACGTACTTATATACTAAACAAAGTACTGCATTAGCCTAGAATCCCCTCGAGTACCCATTTCCCTATAGGTCCCTTCTGACTCAGTTACACAGCAAACTTTTTCACTTTTTCTAGCATGTCGAAGGGTCAGTTGCTAGCGTCCTCTCCTGTTCAGCTGGTGAATCTGGGCATCTTGAGGCAATGTTACAATTGCCTCATGTACACAGACAACCCACTCCTTATCCCACAAAACACAAATACATGTGAGAGATGCAACTATATAGTCAAATTGGAGGCTGAGCTCTCTCAACTCAGGACTGGCAAGACCAGACAGGAGGAGAAGGAAACCACGCACACCACAAACCCAGTTTCACATAGAACTATCACAACTGCAAAACAAACACATAAACACACAAAGACATACTTGGAGGCACTGATCAAAAATCTACCAAAACACAGAGGCCTCCAAAGCAGACACCCCAGCAACTGCCACCTCAAGACATAAGACATGCAACACATAGTTCTCAAAGTCAGTGTGCTAAACAGTCACAGCCCTTAAGGCCAAACACAATGCCAGACACACTTGTTATAGGTGACTCCATAGTCAGACACACTGACGTCACACTCACCAGACTGAACAAGGAAAAGATCACAGTAAGCTGCCTGTCAGGCGCTAGAATCCACCACATAACACAAGCACTCAGGTCACTCCACAGCAAGTACAAGTATGACTCAGTCATTGTCCATGCCGGTGTGAACGACCTGAGACATACCTCCCTGGACTACATGAAAAGAGATATAGAGGAGCTCTCAGATTATGTAGCCCAGGCCAGTATGACCCTAACCCTGAGCAGTATCCTACCCTCACCAAGAATGATGCCACAATACAGAGACAAAATGATCAGCTTTAATAATTGGCTTAATTACTGGTGTCATTCTAAGGGGATCCAATGTCTGTCTGCCTGGGATGACATGCTTGACAAGCCATGCTGCTTCGCAAGGGACGGCTTGCACCTGTCACCCCTGGGCTTCCGGATATTGGCAAAGGCTCTTGCCACCCCCATAGTGCCTTTTTTAGGCAAGGCTCAAATGATAAACCTACCACCCTAGAAAACAAAAATGGAGAAAAACTAAGGGTAATACTGCTCAATGCCAGAAGTCTAAACCTCAAGATGCACACCCTCGAAGCCCTCCTCAGTATGGAGAACATCGATTTCTGTGCTGTGACTGAAACCTGGTTCAAGGCTCCTGAGAGCACCCCAACACTATCAGGTTATACCTCATATCATGCATTCCGGCCCCAAAATCCGGACCGAACCACAAAAGGAGGGGGAGTATCCATATTCATAAAGGATACCCACACCTCCAGGTTAGTGGCAACGCGCGAAGCATCGGAGACCATCCAGGTGCAATTAACCATAGGTAAAACTGCCCTACAGTTTCTAGCATGCTACAGACCACCTTCTCAAACTCAGGAAACCCACACAGCCTTCCTGAAGACACTGGAGAGTATGAATGTCTCTCCAAACACCATCATATTGGGTGACTTCAACTACCCAAACATAGACTGGGAACATTACTCAAGCCCCAACACCCTAGCCCAAAGGTTCCAGGAGTTCATAAACTCAAATGCTATGGAACAACTAGTCACCATTCCCACAAGAGGAGAAAATATACTAGACCTGATCATCACAAACATGGGGTCAAAATGCTCCACACCGCAAGTATATCCCTCATTGGTGAGATCAGACCATAAATTAATCTCATTGGAGATCCACATCCCGCCCCCACCCCCAGCAAAAAAGACCACAGTGAAGAACTTCTCAAAAGCAAACTTCCCACTTCTTAAGACTGGAGTGGTAACCTTCAAGGCCCCCGAGCCAGTGGAAACCACAACCCACGCTGCTGAAACCCTTACAAATGCCTTCTATGAGCACCTCCAGGAATGTATGGATCAAGCAATCCCTAATAAAATCAAGACCCTTTCCACCAAAGGCAGGCGCCCGGTCTGGTGGACCCCAGCCATAAACAAACTCTACAACAAGAGGAGAAAGCTACTACATGACAGAGCAAAATCCCTTAAAGGGAAGGCATCTCTGATCAATACTAGCAAAAAACTACGATCACTCATAAAATCATCCAAGGCCAACTTTGAGAGAAAAATCGCTAATGACACAAAAGACAATCATAAGGCCTTCTTTAGCTATGTTAGAAACCTGGGTGGAAACTCCCAGATATGCTCAGAATTAGTCCAAAATGATAAAAAAAATCACTGAACCCACAGACATTGCCAACATACTGGCAGACAGGTTCAGTGCAAATTTCTCCCCCCCCCCAAAAGGAGAAATATCTATCCCACCAGAGTCTAGCCTCCCAAACATCTCAGATGCCAAGGTGAGAGCTGCTCTCTCTAAAGCAAAAAACACAGCACCAATGGGACCGGACGGTGTCCCCGGCTGTGTGCTACACAAACTCAATGAGGAACTAAACCCACACATAAGGCTACTGTTTAATCTTAGCCTTACTACAGGATACGTACCCAAAGAATGGCGTACGGCAACTGTGGTCCCACTCCACAAAGGTGGTGCTTCTACGGACCCTGGAAATTACCGCCCCATAAGCTTGACGAGCCTTGTCTGCAAAGCTATGGAGAGGATCATAATGGAACTCATAAATAAAGACATTGGGGACCTACAGACACTGGATCCTACCCAATTTGGCTTTGTCAAGGGCAGATCCTGCCTCTTGAACTTGGTCGACTTTTTCGAAACAGTCACTAAGGCGATTGATGAGGGTAAGGCAATTCACACAGCCTACCTTGATCTAGCAAAAGCGTTTGACACAATACCCCACTTGGGCATCATAGAAAAGCTCACCAGCTTAGATGTAAACCCATATGTCACAAGATGGGTTGCAAACTGGCTCAAGGACAGAACACACAGGGTTAGAGTTGCTGGTGCCATGTCAGACTCTAAGCCGGTCACGAGCGGTGTCCCACAGGGTCAGTCCTGGGCCCCCTCTTGTTCGACATTTATTTTTCTGAAGTGCAGTCAAACATAGGGGGATTGTGGCTGACAAAATTTGCAGATGACTGCAAACTGGGCACCATAATTGACACTCCATCAGACACAGACATCCTCCAGAAAGGTCTCATAGAAATGGATAACTGGTGCCAGAGCCATGGCCTTAAGCTAAATGCCAAAAAATGTATAGTCATACCCTTTGGGAAAAACAAGGTTACCCCTAATTACCACATAGGTGCTAATCCATTAAACACGGAAGAAGTTATCAGGGACCTGGGGACCCAAGTTGACAGTAACCTCTCTTTTGACACTCACATTGCCAAAGTGGTTAGGAAGACCTTCTACATTGCCCACCTGATCATGAAGGGATTCACATCCAGATCAGGAGAGGTCATTGTACCCCTGTACTCTTCTATTATCAGACCAATGATTGAGTACAACACCCCATTCGGAATGTACGTTACCCGACACCTGCAGCAGTTGGAAAGACCCCAAAAGTTCCTCACCAAAAGGATAAAGGGGCTCAAACATATGTCATACGATGCCCGACTGAAGAAACTCCAGCTCTAATTAGTCGCATACTGTCTGCTCAGAGGTGATCTGTGCCTGACATACAAGGCCATGTCCAACCCGGAATTAATGGACATGCTCCACCTCAAAAAATCCAAATCCACCAGAGCCACGAGAGCAAGAGACTTAAATCTCAACACGGATATAAATAGGACATGCTGGAGGGACAGATTCATCACACAGAGACTCCCTACACTATGGAACAGAATCCCAGTCCATATGAGACAGAGCCCCTCACTGACTCTGTTCAAGAGAAATCTTGACGAGTGGATGGGAGATCGTAGGTTTACCCCGGGAATCATCTCTGTGTCACTGCTGGACAGAGGCACAGCAAACTAATGGGTATAGTATTCTCATCCTAAGGGGTGGTGAAAGCCACACACACTCTGGCTAGGCTTATAAATGCCCTAGGGCAGATAGCCTAGTATGAACCTATGAACCTATGAACCTATTTGTTGAATTCTATAAGTTGTTTACAAATGACAACTTAGTAGCAATTCCAGAAAGTTAGTATGACTATAATGCCTAACACTACTAATACAGGATGTATCAACCAACTTAACAGGAGGTTTCCTGATTTTGACCAACCAGTAAAGATATCCCACCAATTGTGAGCAGTGTCTTTTTTGGTCTTTTCAGCCAAACTAAGTAGTTTATCTTTTGCAATGATGTTTAATGCCTCATAATGCAGAATACTTTCATTTCTTTTTTCCAAATACTTTCTGAATATTTTAATATTGTTTGTAATGTTTTTTTTTTAATTATCCAAAGATACAGATATATTGGGAAGCTGTATTAAGTCATAATTCCAGTTTTTGGAAATATTCACTTCTATGGGTTCAGTAAGCACATAGCTCTTATTATTCCATTTAAGGAAATCAACATGTGATAAACATCCTAGAAAAGGTAATTTTAAATTATGACCTACATCTTGATCTGTAACCAGACAAATATACTTAGGAGCCACTCCTATAAACCTTTGAAAAGAAGGAGGCATAATAGTCCGTTTACACAAATTAACAGAATGCTACAGTAAGCATGGTTCATAGACAGGTGAATGCTGTCCACAAATTAATCCATTTTGAGTCTGTGTACAATACTCGATTTTATGTGTTTTTCCTATCATATCTATATAATTACCTTCAAATTGTGGCAACCAATAATCATACCCTTCTGGTATGAGAAATATCATAAGTAACACAGTAAACTGACACATAATAGTTGTATCAGTAACATTATAATGCATACATTTTCCCATACAATATTGTGGAGTATGTTACTTCAGTAAATAGTTTAATCCAATCTGTATCAGGTTTCAATTTTTTAAACAATCATTGCCAAACATTTTTATTTTGTAACATAAGTTCGGTTTGTACTCTATTTTTCTGACTTTCCACATACAAAGATTGCATACTGCATTTTGTCCAATTTACAAAACTTGTCATGTTACCATCAAATTTCAACTGATGTAGTTGCATAGCATCATAATTGTCTAAAAATTGCTGCTGATAATTTATATTGTGCAGGTGTGTCTTCCATATCTCTGGACTCCAAGATGCTTATAAATGCGTAGTCTGAGAGATATCTTTCCCCACTACTTTTAAACAATTAGTTAGAATTTTAATGTCGGCTGCATTAATAACTCCCATACCTGTACCTAGGCTTTTTAGAAGAGTATCATACCATGCCTTTTTATATCAGCCCCTGCCTGTGTCTTGGAATGTGATGTTAAAATGTACTACAACCTTTTGATACTCCCCGGGATTCATGAAGCTTGTGCCAGGCGCATGCATAGCGTAGGCGTTATAATGCCAAATATGGCCGTCGAGCGATTCAGGTACGATCCAATTCCACGTGCACTACCGGCGTATGCCAGATCTGCGCAGCCCCCGGCGTAGGTATGCTAATCACCCCATGTGCAGTGTCACACCATGCAAATGAAGGCATATAGCGATTCATGAAGTGGTGCAGGCGTAGCTTAAGCCCACGGAAATGTAAACCAAAAAACACGGTTTACATTTTCCCAAACAGAACATCGGAGCTATGGAAGAGGTCCAGACCCAGGTATCACAACGTTAACATATGCCAATGGCGAAATACACAGCCAATGGCATAAGAAAAGATGCACAACACATAAATAACAACATTTAATGTCATGTCCACAGTAACGCACAGCACAACCGCAGGGCATGTGTGCGGAAGCTGTAACATAAAGAAATAATATAAAAATGTCATAAAATCATAACGTAATAGAAATCAGGTTTACAGCATAATACACAATGGTAGGCATGGAACACCACAACCAGGGTGCAAGGGTTGCTAAGGGCTTGCGATAGTGTTCGGCGCGGGAACTATGAATTAGTAGTCAATGCCATGCAAATGAGGCAGATAATACTGAATCACAAATGTCCCGCCGGATGAAGGTTGTACCATATGGCGCAGCGGTATAACACCGAGGAGTGGCTCAGAGGAGATACATGACATCAGCAGAGGGGTGTGCCACCGTAGCAGTAAGCACATTGGAGCATTGCAAATCTGGCCTGTCCATTGCTAAGCAAAGCTGCAGGACAGGGGTGGGGAGGAATCATTTAGCTGAGAGCACACATGGTGCCCAAAAGCGCATGTGTACGAGGATGAAAATGTGCCCGAAACCCAGTAATCGGATGCACGTGCTGCAAACAATAGCAGAAACAGGAAGGTCAGGGGAAGAAAAGAAGGAAATGCGGAAGTAGGGTAATTGGAGTACTAATGAGCAATCAACACCAATCAACCCATGAAGGCCAATCGACGGAAGCTGACAAGTCTGCTTGCAGAAACCTGCAAAACAGGACAGGGAAGGCATTTGAATGCAAAGAAAAAAGGGGAGGTATTGGATTGCAAAGACAGGAGACTTGACACAGCAGAGCAAAGCAAACCGACAGCAGACCGGCAGTAGCACACATAACGCATGATATGCCAGGCCCAGGAAAGTACAAATGAAAGTAGGCTGCAGGATTCACGCCAGAAAATGGTAGGTGCAACATGAAGAAATGTAAAGGGAAGGTCAAGAGGTAATCCACGGCAGGAAAATGTAATGCAACAACAAAGGCACCACAATAGTAGTTCCGGCAGTAAAACACATAAGATAACCTGTAGCTACGATCGTACATACACACCCTATGACATCATCGGTATTCACAGCACAATAGTATAAAGTGTGAAAGCACCCAACACACACCTGTATATTCGCAAACACCGCATCATAGGTGTAAACACACAGGGAACTTTTAAAATGTACATGTTGGGAGTTGCCATAGCTGTGATTCATCAGCATGTATTAGAGACTGACGGTGTTGTGGAGGATGATGCCGACAACCACCGCAGGCCTCAGAGAAGGAGAGTGTTCAGACCAAGGGTAACCTACCAGGGGCTACATGACCTGGAGATATTAGAGCATTACAGGGTGGACAGGGACATCTTACAGCAAATAGTGGAGCTGTGTCGGCCACGTCTGAGAACCAGAAACAACAGAGGGGAACCCATCCCAGTGGACATGAAGGTATGTGTAAGCCTGCGAATACTGGCCACAGGTACCTTTCAAAGGCCAACTGGAGATATAATGGGTATCTCACAGGCATCAGCATCCAGGGTACTACACCAGTTCATGGATGCCATGTTTCTACATGCCAATGAGCAGATATACTTCCACAGAACTCAGGAGGAGTTGGCCAGCAATATGCGCCACTTCCACCATGTGGCACAGTACCCAGAGGTACTGGGTGTGATAGACTGCACGCACATACAAATCAAGTCACCACCTGGTGAGCAGGGTAGGCGCTACATAAACCGCAAGGGATTCCACTCCATCAACTGACAGGTCGTGTGCAATGCCCAGGGCATTATCATGGATGTGTGTGCTGGCAGCCCTGGAAGCTGCCATGACTCCCATATCTGGCATGCCTCACAGCTGTATCAGGTATTTGTCAGGGGGGACATCCCACATGGCCATCTCATGGGGGATGCTGGCTATGCACTGGAGCCGTGGATGATGACTCCCATCAGAAATGCACACACACCCATGCAAGAACGCCATAATGAGGCACATGCACAAACCAGAATCATAATAGAGCATGTGTTCGGGATGCTGAAATCACGGTTCCGGTGCTGGGATACATCTGGTGGAGTCTTGCACTACTCTCCAGGCATGTGTGCCCACATCATCATAGCATGTGCCATGCTACATAATATGATCCTGCGGAAGCAGCTGCAGCAGGGACAAAATGGTGAAGGCCCTCATAGCCCACCGCAATTGTCAAGGCCATTACAGGCACAGAGGGATTCAGACCAGGAACACACTGTGCCAGCCCCAGTAGGCAGAATGAGGTGTGCCCAATATGCTTACGCCTTGGCAAAGAGGGAACGTATAGCACATACTCTGACAGTATAGGCCCCTACGGACTGACATCTCTCCACCTGCACACACAGTAAAATAGATGGCACACAAACATGACCACCTGTAAATTGTAATGTATAGGTGGCCCAATGTGTGACTCCTACATAGGCAGCCCTCAAACATTGTAAACACAACAGCCAGTGGAACACGGAATGCCACACCTGAACAGTACATGAGTCTTACAGCATATGGTGGTTCTTTGTGCCTGTCACATTCCCCGCCAGATATATATATATATATATATATATATATATATATATATATATATATATATATATGTGTGTGTGTACACATATGCATATATATAATACAGATAGAAAGGGCAATGGATTCAGCAATATCTGCAAATATAATAGATAGTTCAATGACATTCATAACATCTTGGAGGTACAAATAAATAGGATACCGCCAAACATGGAATGTGTAACATACCGACATGCGTAACCACGAGGCTGAAAGACCGATAGAACACAGTACCTGAACAGTACATCCGCGAGTAATAGTATGATGATATGAAGGGACAGTTAGTCACCACTGCCGGTGTCGCGGTCCACGTAGGTACTGTGTTCAACTGTGTCTGTGAGTGCCGTAGTCTGTGTAAGTGTGCATTGAGGGTGCCGTGTGCGTCTCTGTGTGACTGTAATGTGTGTGTGTGTCTGCAACATGTGTTTGTTAGTGCCAAGTCAGAGGCATATCAGTACGGTAGGTGTGGGTATAGCTAGCCGTAGGCATACGGTTACTACCTGTCCCACAGTAGGAGGGACAGCCCCAGCCTGGGCAGGTGTGTCCTGACATAAAACAGTACAAAGGGCAAATGTCCAAGATGGTAGGACATAAATATGTCCCATATATAATGTAACAGTCGTATTTAATAGTTAGGCCTGTATGTAAGAAACTTAAATGTTACATGCAATATGATAAGTAGCCAAAGTCACACAACAATAGGTATGTAGTGATGATAAAAGTATGGGCTAACCTGTGTACTGACCGTGGCTACGTGTTGGCCTGTAAACACCGCTTTGTGTCCCGCAAGTGTCCAACAATGACCATATGAAAAGGTGGCAACCCATGGCAAACAGGCTCTTTTAACAACACAACCACAATGCCTGCAAATATCTGGGACAGAAATACAAGGGATAGCTGTCACTTACACATATCCCCTAATATATCGCTGCAATTATGGAGGTATACAAGTAGCAAGCTCACCTGCAGACGATATAGAAACCAATTAACAATGGCCCAACGTACAATCCCGTAACATAAGTCTACTAACTGTTAGCTCTCTAATTAGGGACGGAGTCCACACACATATATACGGATTATATAGAAATGCAAGGCCCACAAACCTGTATATGTTACGTACAACCACCGACATCCCCCACACTAGAAACTAAAGCAATACAGACTGTAATAGCAGCACAAACATCCAGTCAGTCAATTACATCTGCAGAACCCTCAACATACCGTGTGAGAGACACAATTAAAGGCGTCATGCAAAATTGCAGGCATTGTATAATGGAACAAACAGCCATGTTACAGGTTTTGATTGCAATACTCTGTTATCAGACATTGGGATGACAGGTACACCCACATGTTGAACCAAATACTCTACCTGTCACACACAATCCACGGGGGACATGAATCCAAACTATACTTGTCTCCATGCATAGCAGTTGCAGTTACACATAAAACACAATACAGACCATCTCCCCAAAGGTAGGGCAAATAGGCAACGCCCAAGTGGAGAATCCAATTATACCCCACTGTCGCCGCGTAATTGGCGAATGGAGTAGCTGCACAGCTGATATACAGGTAATTAGTCACTCAGGAACACCAATTGGCGGGATGAATCCACATGTTTCAGGTATCGACGTACAAAAGGATGACTTGCCAGACATTCAAACCGTATGCTCATACCGAATAACAGTTGAAACACTGTGGGAGAGATAGAAACGAAACGCCATAATGACAACAAGGTATGTAGAACACCTGATATGTAAGGTTATGTATAGCATGATCTGTATTAATTAGTTTTACTGTATGTATAGCCTGGTTTGCATTAATTAAACGTGTCCGTAATGCATAAAGTGAGGAAAGGTATTTATGTAGTGATGTCTTGCTGAGCATGCTAACGATTGTATAAACTGTGTTTCCAGCAGTGGGACTCAAGGTACACAGCACAGACACCACAAGGGATGCTACATGAGGGCATTAAACAGAACAATGCCATACAACCCGCCGTCAGTGGTAGGGTATGTCCAACAAGGACGTGCCATAGCAGGGGATAGTATATGTTGATATACTGTCACAGCACGCATGTGTATGGGCATATAACGTTAATGACATTTGTAAGGTGGTCCCGCTGTGCAAGTATGCTTTGCATTATGGTATACTATGTGAAATATGTGTAATGTATAGTATTATAGGTAGATATGACAGATATTCTACACAGCATAACAGGCATATCATGCATACCACAGGTATCGTCTATTGGTATGTACAATAACAGGATACATATGGCCTGTAGGTATAGGACATAGTAATAGCATGATAGCTAATCTAAATTGAAGGGCTACCAAGTAACCATGCACAAAGGACATGTAATAGCTTCACAGGTGCATAGTGGGGTACTATGCAGTCTGGCAAGTCCATGTGTAAGCACAACTACAGTGCTCACACTAGTGGCACCTCTCTAGGGTAGTGTCCTGTGAACAGCAGAGCCAGGTGTCACCTGCACCTCTGCACAGTACAGCCACTGCAGTGATCCCAGGCCTACATGTGTCTCCCAACCACCAAGGGAGGTATCACATGAACAGTGCTACTGAGTGTCCCTGCGTGATGTACATAGGACTTATGTTCCACAGCATGGTGAGTGTCCGGTTTGGGAATGTAACCCAGATGCACATCCCACTCATTGTGGCATGTGTGCACATATCCATGAGCATGTTGCTCACAGTGGCCTCTGCTTATGTCACGTATGAGGAGTATATCCAGCAATAATGTTGTGGACATGGGCCCTGTCTGATCAGCAGAGGTCACCCCTGAGTATGTAGTATGCAAATGTGTACAGATGTGGTGTCCATAGTGCAGCCGCATATTTAAACTGTTGGAGCTCAGTAAACATCATGGCGTGTTAATTTTGTGGCATGTAAAGCTGTAGCTGTTGTGTAAGGTACACCCTAAATGGGGTGGTGTACCATTGAATGTGTGTAGATGTCTTGAGTTCAGAGGTACAATGGGTGCCTATGTACCAGCTACACACCCAGTACAGATAGATGTGGCCACGTAGAAGGATATCCATGCCACAGTGGCAATGCAGTAACCACAGGAGTGGGTGCAACATATGTGTGTACTGCAAACATGTACAATGTGATATGTATGAAGGGGACTACCATCCATGTGATAGTCAGTGGGTGAATGGTGTAATGCAAAGGTTCATAGGTTCATAGGTTCATAGGTTCATACTAGGCTATCTGCCCTAGGGCATTTATAAGCCTAGCCAGAGTGTGTGTGGCTTTCACCACCCCTTAGGATGAGAATACTATACCCATTAGTTTGCTGTGCCTCTGTCCAGCAGTGACACAGAGATGATTCCCGGGGTAAACCTACGATCTCCCATCCACTCGTCTAGATTTCTCTTGAACAGAGTCAGTGAGGGGCTCTGCCTCACATGGACTGGGATTCTGTTCCATAGTGTAGGGAGTCTCTGTGTGATGAATCTGTCCCTCCAGCATGTCCTATTTATATCCGTGTTGAGGTTTAAGTCTCTTGCTCTCGTGGCTCTGGTGGATTTGGATTTTTTGAGGTGGAGCATGTCCATTAATTCCGGGTTGGACATGGCCTTGCATGTCAGGCACAGATCACCTCTGAGCAGACGGTATGCGACTAAATAGAGCTGGAGTTTCTTCAGTCAGGCATCGTATAAGATATGTTTGAGCCCCTTTATCCTTTTGGTGAGGAACTTTTGGGGTCTTTCCAACTGCTGCAGGTGTCGGGTAAGGTACATTCCGAATGGGGCGTTGTACTCAATCATTGGTCTGATAAGTGAAGAGTACAGGGGTACAATGACCTCTCCTGATCTGGATGTGAATCCCTTCATGATCAGGTGGGCAATGTAGAAGGTCTTCCTAACCACTTTGGCAATGTGAGTGTCAAAAGAGAGGTTACTGTCAACTTGGGTCCCCAGGTCCCTGATAACTTCTTCCGTGTTTAATGGATTACCACCTATGTGGTAATTAGGGGTTACCTTGTTTTTCCCAAAGGGTATGACTATACATTTTTTGGCATTTAGCTTAAGGCCATGGCTCTGGCACCAGTTATCCATTTCTATGAGACCTTTCTGGAGGATGTCTGTGTCTGATGGAGTGTCAATTATGGTGCCCAGTTTGCAGTCATCTGCAAATTTTGTCAGCCACAATCCCCCTATGTTTGCCTGCACTTCAGAAAAGTAAATGCCGAACAAGAGGGGGCCCAGGACTGAGCCCTGTGAGACACCGCTCTTGACCGGCTTAGAGTCTGACATGGCACCAGCAACTCTAACCCTGTGTGTTCTGTCCTTGAGCCAGTTTGCAACCCATCTTGTGACATATGGGTTTACATCTAAGCTGGTGAGCTTTTCTATGATGCCCGAGTGGGGTATTGTGTCGAACGCTTTTGCTAGGTCAAGGTAGGCTGTGTGAACTGCCTTACCCTCATCAATCGCCTTAGTGACTGTTTTGAAAAAGTCGACCAAGTTCAAGAGGCAGGATCTGCCCTTGACAAAGCCAAATTGGGTAGGATCCAGTGTCTGTAGGTCCCCAATGTCTTTATTTATGAGTTCCATTATGATCCTCTCCATAGCTTTGCAGACAAGGCTCGTCAAGCTTATGGGGCGGTAATTTCCAGGGTCCATAGAAGCACTGCCTTTGTGGAGTGGGACCACAGTTGCCGTACGCCATTCTTTGGGTATGTATCCTGTAGTAAGGCTAAGATTAAACAGCAGCCTTATGTGTGGGTTTAGTTCCTCATTGAGTTTGTGTAGCACACAGCCAGGGACACCGTCCGGTCCCATTGATGCTGTGTTTTTGCTTTAGAGAGCAGCTCTCACCTGGGCATGTGAGATGTGGGGGAGGCTAGACACGGGTGGGATAGATATTTCTCCTTTTGGGGGAGGGACGAAAAATTTGCACTGAACCTGTCTGCCAGTATGTTGGCAATGTCTCTGGGTTCAGTGATTTTTTTATCATTTTGGACTAATTCTGAGCATATCTGGGAGTTTCCACCCAGGTTTCTAACATAGCTAAAGAAGGCTTTATGATTGTCTTTTGTGTCATTAGCGATTTTTCACTCAAAGTTGGCCTTGGATGATTTTATGAGTGATCGTAGTTTTTTGCTAGTATTGATCAGAGATGCCTTCCCTTTTAGGGATTTTGCTCTGTCATGTAGTAGCTTTCTCCTCTTGTTGTAGAGTTTGTTTATGGCTGGAGTCCACCAGACTGGGCGCCTGCCTTTGGTGGAAAGGGTCTTGATTTTATTAGGGATTGTTTGATCCATACATTCCTGGAGGTGCTCGTAGAAGGCATTTGTAAGGGTTTCAGCAGCGTGGGTTGTGGTTTCCACTGGCTCGGGGGCATTGAAGGATACCACTCCAGTCTTAAGAAGTGTGAAGTTTGCTTTTGAGAAGTTCTTCACTGTGGTCCTTTTTGCTGGGGGTGGGGGCAGGATGTGGATCTCCAATGAGATTAATTTATGGTCTGATCTCACCAATGAGGGATATACTTCCGGTGTGGAGCATTTTGTCCCCATGTTTGTGATGATCAGGTCTAGTATATTTTCTCCTCTTGTGGGAATGGTGACTAGTTGTTCCATAGCATTTGAGTTTATGAACTCAAGGAACCTTTGGGCTAGGGTGTTGGGGCTTGAGTAATGTTCCCAGTCTATGTTTGGGTAGTTGAAGTCACCCAATATGATGGTGTTTGGAGAGACATTCATACTCTCCTGTGTCTTCAGGAAGGCTGTGTGGGTTTCCTGAGTTTGAGAAGGTGGTCTGTAGCATGTTACAAACTGTAGGGCAGTTTTACCTATGGTTAATTGCACCTGGATGGTCTCCGATGCTTCGTGCGTTGCCACTAACCTGGATGTGTGGGTATCCTTTATGAATATGGATACTCCCCCTCCTTTTGTGGTTCGGTCGGATTTTGGGGCCGGAATGCATGATGTGTATGCAGCTTGTGTCATGCAGCTTGATGCCATGATAGTCATATTATGTCACAGCGACACCCGTATGGTTGGAGTCAGTATCAGCTGGTGGAGCAATCATGGCGCTTGGTATGTAGGGGTTTGAAAGCTAGGCAGGGAAAGTCCCCTGTGCTAGCCTGTTCCACAGGGAAGCATATACTGAACATGAGGGGCCCTATGACTGAGGACCGTGGTATGCCAAATGTACCTGACACGTAGTAGGTACTATGGTATGCTGGCCTCACGGTGTGTCCTGTCCATGAGCCACATAGCATAACATCCTGAGACACAGGGTAAGATGTGCAGGTGGATGTGTATGTTGTCAATACCAGAATGGGGAATGGTGCTGAAAGGCAATGAGAGGACAATGTAGGATGTGTGGACTCCCGTACCATAAGCAACTGTGCTGGTAACTGTATGAAAGGAGTCCACCATGTGTAGGGGCCATGCTCTGGCCTTAACAAGCCCAACCCGGGTGGCAGCAAAGGACAGGAGCCCAACAATGTCTCTGTGAATGACGTCCTTGATGATGTGACCCATAGCCATGCAGAACAGTCCAGTCAGGTGTGTAGGACTATAGTCCCACTCGTGCAATGCGGTGCCACCTGTGTGTAGTGTGATAAATGCTGCTGTGTGCCATTCAGGGGCAACAATGTCTGAAACAAGGCTATTACTGAATATGGTGGCCTAGTGGGGAAACATGTAATTCAGAGGTTGGTGGACATCACAGCCTGGGACGTTGGAAGGTGACATGGGGCCAGTGTCCCAGGACATACAGAGTGTAGGTCAGTACTGTGTAGGTGTGACCACAGGGACACCACAATGTTCATGTATGGATTGCAGCCCTGTAGTGACTGAGAGGGTGTAATGTCAGCATTGAAGCCATCCTCCAGCATGTTGCCAACAACACCTGGGTCTGCAATTTTCCTGAGTGACTCTTCTATGTGACAGCAGATGTGGGTGTTGCCATCGAATACTGACATACCACCATAATGCTTTGTGGTACACCCCAGAATGTGTGGCAGTCATGTTTACGTAGATAGTCTTGGAGTATGTGATGAGGGACCATGTGGCCCCACCATGGCTGACCAGTGAGCCACCCCACACATGGGAATGTACACCACTGTGCAACAGCCTACACCTGTTGTTGTACATCATATGTCCATGGAACATGACCACCAGAGTGGCGTCTGTTATCTGGTGTGTACCATCATGGCTCTGAGTGGAATAGCATGATCCATGCAGTTGTGTACATGCTAATGAAGTGCACTGGGGTATGTGTCAGCATTTGTATGTGCATTGTCTATCTGCATGGGTGTCATGATGATAACAACCACTGTCAGCAGACGTCTGTAGTAGGTGTTGTAGTGCACATGTACTGTGTATGCTGTGATGGGTGTGTTGCCAGGATGTGGCTAACAAGGTCGATTAGCATATGTTCAGAATCCAACAATGAGGGGATAACCCCAGGTGTGTAACACCAGTCACATGGTGGCAGTGTTCATGCCAAGGTTAATGTAGGTCTTGGAGGTGGTGTGTATGGGTTGATCCAGCAAGCGGAGGGTATGACTCATGGATGTGTCGGTACATGAGTGGCTATCCCAGTGAAGTGTGGGGTAGTGTCAGTCACACATCAGTAGTAGCTGTCTGAGGCCCACTGTCCACTATACCAACATAGAAGGTATGTTACCCATGGGGTATGATGTTGACTCTGTCACTTGTTACAATGTGTATAGCGATCCCGGACACAGTTAGTTGCAAGTGGAGCACCTCTGATGCATTGTGCTAAGTAACTTGCCAGGATGTGTGCAAAACATAGTGGGATATGGGAATCCCTCAGCTGTGGGTGTGCCGGTCCAGGTATGTGCCTGAAAGGTATGGTCTGTCTATAACCTGTCATTGCAGGTGTGCTCTGCAGAGCCTAGAGGCAGGTCCCAGTCACTTCAGAGATGTTTGAGTGGTGCATTATAAGGTGTGCCTTGCCTGCGTGCGTCACAGAGGAAGATGCAAGCATTGTGTCACATGACCCCATGTCGTGCCTGCCAGTTACCGCCCTGCCGGTGACAGTTATTGGAAACTGTGCAAGACAGGCAGTATAGAAGCAGCAAGAGCCTTACATGTGAGCTGTACTCCCAGGGCTGACAGATGCAAGTCATCTGTGCCACAGCATTATGTTTGACCAGGACAGTCATAGAGGACAGATACCACATGCCTGTGGAATGACAATAGGAGCATAGGCAACTGTTGAAGTGACACAGTCAGTCATTGTACAGTGGTATCGTGTCTGGATGAATGCAAAATGCTCCCCAGGGCTAGGCCCACACCCCCAGGGCTATAAGACTGGTGAGCTATTGCATGTCCCTGCACACGTAGTCTGTAAAGTGGCATCACAGGGCAGTCACACTAACATGAAGAATGACAGTCATATCGTACCTGGTGAGGTGTGGCATGGGTGCATAGGTTATGTTGCAGAAGCAGTTACCCGACAGCAAGATGTAAGTGACTTACGCCTTGTGTAGCCTGCTGTGTGGAACTGCAGTGTGACTCCCTACAGAGTCAGCTATGACTGGTGTGTTGTGAATGTTATAACTCACTATTGGCTGTATGGGATGGGCACACATGAGTCTGTGGGCTATAAGCTGGTGATGTTGTCTTCCATGATGGGGGCTACCTCTGGTGACTACAGTGAGTATGGAGACGTACTGCACAAGTTGTCCTCGTAGGTGTGGCCAGTGGTGTAGATCATGTGAGGCTATGTGATGGGTGGGGTGTGTTGTGAATGTTACACATCCCCAAATGACTGTCAGGTGCAGTCAGGGTTGGTGATAGCATTACCCCCAGCCATAGCTGTCAACCACCTGTCCCCAAACTGAGGAACATTAGCCCTCATACTGTGTGACAAATGGGCAAAATGTGGAACACTTACAACTGGCTTACTAACAGCGTCAACTAGGAAGGGCATATGGTGGCTAAAATAGGCTGGTCTTACGTATAAAAAAGATATTCCAATGAATTAATGATTCCCATCTATTTAGCCATGGCTAGCAGGTAAACTATTTACAACAATGAATGTGTGACAGACCCTTCCAATGTGGAACCTTGAGGAACATGCACCTTTTAGAACCCCAAATGAGGTACGTTCCTCGTAATGAGGTACACCTGAGAGCTATGCCCCCAGCACGGCTGCAGAAGTGCATCCCCCACAGGCTGTAGTGCCGTATGTTGGGAGGTGAGCATTGAATGTGTACATGAGACAATTGCTCTATTGCCACATGTACGACATATCCCTCATATAGACAGGCAGTAGCACTGGTACGTAACAGTTGGACATGCCTGTATATACAACCATGTCCCACAGGATATGTGCGTTACATGTGTACAACAGCTGTCATATCTTAAGCAAGCTGGGAAGTGTAGGACAGCCAGTGTACCTGTGGGAAATGGTGTGGAATGGGCACTATAGTAATCAGTAGCTCATGACATGCTCACAAGTTCTGAACAAGTGCCTAGCATGACCATACAATACAGATAGGGTGTTGGATAATATCAACCCACAAGTGGTGATGACAGTCATTTAGGGTGGCACCGCACTATAACCCTGCTGAGTATGGTGTGCATGTCCATGAACCATTAGCACTGTAGATGTTAGCAGTACAGATGTACAAGACAGCACAGATATTTGATTACAAATACCTTTGCATGTCACAGGAGTGTTCCACCAGTGGCCTGTTGACAGACTCACAACTACAAAAGGTGCAAGAGTGACATGTGCACAGCACACCAGTGCCAGCTACAGTAGAACAGGGTTAATGTGTTGTACCCCACCCTCATTGTAGCCCATACCACACAGACAAATGTTAGGCATCTGTGTATGTAAGGCTATGAATGGCCATGACCTATCAGTATAGCTGTGTCAATGTTGTGAACAACATACAGAATGGGCTGTGTGGGTGCGGTGTGCGACATATGTGTACAGCCTGATAGATGATACCAGCAGTGTCACTGCTTGGTGAACATCCCTGTACCCATAAACTACTACCTAGGCTGTGGTCAACATTATGGACACCGTGTAAGGGATGGTGCTGTGCAGTGCACCCCCGACATGGTGACGTCTCCAGGCCCCTTAGGTAGTCATATGAGGTACCCATGTCATGTCAGGGTGCCATCCATGAGCACGGAGATCACTGGACAGGCATATACAGCACTGTGGTGACCAATATTGGATCACATACCACCTATAAGGGGTAATGGCTATGCATGGATGTGCGATACCAGCCTTCACAATCTACACCTCCACTATGCAGCATGCTGTCTACCTTGCAGAAGGACATTTGCTACACCATGATGATGGACATGCTACATGTCCATATCCTGATCTATATGACATATGTCATTGACAGCCACCGTCCTAATACTAGGATCGCCACAGGCTGGACAGATCCCTGTGCCATATATGTGACATACTCCCACCATACCATGCAACCCTGTCCATCAAAGCTGCACATGTCATCCCAGTCATACATGGTGTGATGGCCGCATGGTAGATGTACTATCAACTGACTGGATCAGTAATGTGGCACTGATGCACCTTGCGGTGGCACAATGGCTGTCTGTTACAGCTTGGAAACTGTGCCCGCACATGCTATGGTTGATAACCATCCCTGCGAATGTCGTCTGACTAGCCATTGTCCCATGTCTATCACATGTGTAATACAGGCGATCTGTGGCAGGATGTTGAACAGTTGTACAGTGCTGTGTAGATGTATATGGCAAAACACATGCATGTACAGGTGTCCATGCGTATGTGTGCATTGTCACTGCTCAAGTCCATTATGGCTGTGTCTGTGTTGATATGTGACATATACACAGCATCCAGGTCAACAGTAGTACCGTGGGCACATCGAGGCATGTGCAGATAAGTAAGAACACAAGTGCAGGCAAATAGACATGCCCACAGCAAGACAGCATTTACATGGAGTATGAACACTGTAATGAGGTGACACACATATATGGTGATGATATCCAATGCATAATGGGTGTGACATGTGTGACACAAAGACGTCAGTCGTGTCAGTGTAATGATGCTTTGCAAAGATAACTGTGCAGATGTAGTAGATGTCATAGAGATGTATGTGCAGCAGTATATCTGTACATCTCTGAAACTGTGACCTGTCACCATCATTATGTCTTACAGATAATGCTCCATACACGCCTCCCAGCATACACCCACCAGGAGGATGATGTCCTCATCCCACAGCTCCATGACAACTATGAGTTGTTGTTCAGCCATGTGCCACAGCATGCCCAGCAGCGGGATGACCTGTGGCAGGATCTACGCGGGAGGGTGAACGATGTGGGCGGCCATAACCGCACTACCAGCAGGTGCGCAGACACTGCACGGACCTGATATGACATGCAAAACAGCGTGCCACTGCAATCACCAGGGAACAAGGTGGAACAGGTGGTGGGCCACCAACCCAGCCCCCACTCACACACACCGAGGAGCTACTGGCCAGTCTGGGGACACCCAGGGAACAGCATCCAGAAACACTAGCTGCCATCGTGGAGGTGGGTGTCTCCCAACCAATGAGCCTGGAGTTGCCTGGTAAGTCAGTACTGCACATATGGCTATTATATCCCATGTAGGTGCATGTGTCACTGTACATTATGTAAAGTAACAACATATGCAAGGTATGTGGACACACATGCTGCATACTACAGTATGTTACGTTGTGTATGCACACATGTGCATACTATATGCTATTACACAGGTGAATGTGTTCACATGCACAGTGCAACCTGTGGCTGTCATACAGTCATGGATAATGTTCATACTGGTGTGTCACCCCTATACAGGTACCTCTGGCGTGCACAGACATGGGTCCGTTGCAGGTGAGACTGTCATCAGTATCAGGCATGTTACAGTGTAGATCTATTTGCCATGTGGCCAGTTAACACTTGCACACCTGATGTTTGTTCCAGTCACGATATGCAGGTCACACCACCCTTCATTCACACACGCCACCCATGTGCAATATATACAAACGTAATGATACACCGACTTGAAACCACAGTACTTGTCATTGCAACATGTGTGGTCTGCTGTGCATACAATGGTGGAGGTGTTCTACAATGGAGGCATATGTACTATGCATTGGAACAACATGTGTGGTACGCACACAGTACCACACAGTGAGCTGTGATATGGGCAGCCCACAGGTGTCACCATTGTGTCATATGCCCCTGCATTGGGTGCACACATTGTGATGTGCCACCTGACATGTCCCAGACATGTAGTGTTCTGTCTGCAATATTGTCACACTATCGCATGACCTATACCCCACATACCAAACATACAACCCGTTGTCTGCATAGCCATGTGGATTGTGACATATCTGACATCTATGGGTGTATGTCATATGGGACAACACAGACATGTGGAAAAGATTCCCATCACACACAATTGGCCAACACATGTGCACACATGGCCATGGGGGATGGCCAGAGACATGTAGCCACACAGTACGTGGGATGTGTATATACCCTGTTGCACATTGTCCACACATGGTCCAATTATAGCCTTAGTTGACCGATTATACAGTTGATGTGGTACACTGGACAACCTAAAAGCCTGTGCACAGCTACTGGAGGTGTCACTAAAGTCTAACATATACGATCTGTTGAACATCACGACTGTGTTGCAGTTATGGCTATGCAATGTGTACATATTATGCATTCTACAGCAACATAGATGCCTCATATTGCCATGCAATGGCACAGTGTCTGTACTTCACACTGTATAGCAATGTAGATGGCTCACACTACCCTCCCATGCTTATGCACATTTGCTAAACATGCATTCTATCTGTAGGGCATACACACAACACTGCAATGTGAAGCCCATTATGATACTGTACATGTGTCAGGACACCATTGTGTCAAACATGTATGCATGTTAATGCACATGTCAGCAGATTACATGTCAAGGTCACGTCAGCCATGTGTACTGTTATCCTGTTCTGGGCCACATGGTGTATCACGGGGATGCATGCATACTACCATGATTGTGTGAACTGCATGGCTACTGATATGACACCTGCTTGCTGTAGTGTGCACCCCAGGGAGGTATGCTTACTAACACTATTAATGTCTGAGTTGCATGCCCTCTGCTGTATCGCAGGCATGCTGCATGCCATCTGAAAAATCACATGCATGGTGTGTCTGTGTGTGTCTGTGTTTGTGTGTGTGTGTGTGTCTGTGTTTGTGTGTGTTTGTGTGTGTGTGTCTGTGTCTGTGTGTGTCTGTGTGTGTGTCTATGTGTGTGTGTCTGTGTGTGTGTCTATTGTACTTTACAGTATTTCTTTGCATTCACAGGTGATGTAGGTGAGTTACCCTCCTGCGGTCCATCTGATGTTAGTGTCCCCACAGATACTAGCGGTAATGAACACATGCATGAGGTACAGGAAGGGTTGTCAGGGGCTGAATCTGTGCCAATGGTTACCATCCCAGCTATGTCCCCCTCTTCCCCGCACACAGTTCATCTGCCAACACATACCGCATCACCAGTGGCCATAGAGGAAGGACAGTCAGCGTCTGTTAGCGTGGAACAGGAATGTGTGGTGACTACAGAAGGTGTGTCTACACACCATGGTGTCAGTGTAATGACTGCAGATGTGCCACACAGGCATGTGGCCGGTGCTGCTCGTAGAAGGACCTCTGGCAGACATGCACCTGCAGGACAGAGCGCAGCAGCTGGTATCACCAGACGCATGTTCCAGACTGTAATGGCGGCACAGGCACGTGCTGAATGGCAGAACAGAGAAGAGAAGACCAACTAAAACCGAAACAAGAAAGTAAACTGATGATACCACAGCCGGCAGAAGACCAGGTCCAAAGAAGTGACGAAAATGGAGCTTTAATGCAATTTTATTTTTAAAATGACCACCAAAATAGCGTTTTCGCTACTGATTAAACAGTAGCTTCATCAGAAAATACAAGCAAGTTGGCGCCAAAGTCCATTTAAAACGTTTTTCTAAAGGTGACGTCACCATTGTAAAGCATGGACTTGCGCACTTAAATTTAACAATGATTAAAAAATAAAGGTTGTAAAATTTGTTAAAATTCAGAAACAACAGCTTAAAGGTTACACCACATACCCAATCATCATAACAGGAGCTATCTAAATGTTTCCACTGTTCAAAATAATTCATGCAGCACTCTAATAAACTTCTCCTTTTTTTGCCATCTAAGCAAAACATACTATAAATCAGAGAGGCCATAGCTTCCACTTCTTAGCAATTGATCACATCCCATATAACATCCGGGGGGGGGGGGCCCAAGCTTTATTCCTTGAAATTAAGGAATTAGAATGGCAAATTAAATTAGACGCTTTTAGTAGCCTGGGCCTTAATGAACATTGCAACATTTCCTGTATCCTTAAACTTAAGAGTTATATGAGATAATCATCTTCTTACACTATTACTTTACTTGCTAGGTCTCAATCCCAGGTACAAATATAGTACACTAGAATAACAAGCATATCAGGTTCTTGGGACTAAACACGGCAGGTGTGGGGTCCATTACTATAAGGTTAATACCTGTTCCTATTGAAATTTTGGGGCTGTGAAGTTTCATAGACTATATGTATTTTTTATTTTACTATTTTTTTTATTTTTTTATTCTTTTATTTTTTATATTTATACATATATATTTTCCAGGATACATTTACACTGGTCTAATAGCATAATTTTCCACCTGGGTATTAATATTTTTATACTTTTTGTAGTTATATATGTAGTTCTAGTCAGACTAGAGTACTTGGGAGGTTTAACAAAATCTCACATCGATGGTTTTGACACACACCTCCTTGAGATTTAGGATGGACTTACTTTCCTGCATACTCATTAATTTCTACATATATATAACTGGTATAATTTTTAATTCACTTAATAGATCCCTTTCCCCTTTTGGTAGGGACTTGCCGTCTGGGAATCCATCTAGTTTAGTTATGCATGCACTTTCAGCGTAGGAATTGATGGTCTCGATTATCGCTTGGCAATATTGAAAGCCAAATAAGCTAACTTAGATGGCAAAAAATGTCGAAGTTTATTAGAGTGCTGCATGAATTATTTTGAACAGTGGAAACATTTAGATAGCTCCTGTTATGATGATTGGGCATGTGGTGTAACCTTTAAGCTGTTGTTTCTGAATTTTAACAAATTTTACAACCTTTATTTTTTAATCATTGTTAAATTTAAGTGCGCAAGTCCATGCTTTACAATGGTGACGTCACCTTTAGAAAAACTTTTTAAATGGACTTTGGTGCCAACTTGCTTGTATTTTCTGATGAAGCTACTGTTTAATCAGTAGCGAAAACGCTATTTTGGTGGTCATTTTAAAAATAAAATTGCGTTAAAGCTCCATTTTCGTTGCTTCTTTGGACCTGGTCTTCTGCCGGCTGTGGTATCATCAGAACAGAGAAGAGCAGAGGCTGCAGAGGGCTGCTATCCATACCCTAAATTACAACATCCAGGCATTGGCAAATGCTCAACAGCAGATTGCTAATGTTCTGGATAGGCGATTAGGTGAAATGGTCGGAATCCTTGACCGAGGCATGGCAATCTGCGAGCGGGAGCTGTCTGTGCTGGAACACCTGGTAGGAGTGAGGCATAGGCCACGTGGACGTAGGCCAGCAACACCACCTAGTGTAGGTCAACGTGAGCGTGCCACCTCATATGCCCGCTCCCATAGTGCCGGTAGCAGTAGCAGTGCAGCTGGTGCTGCGCTGTCAACACCAGGACACAGCAAGCCATGAGTTTGTGGCCCTGGATAGTCTCAGCGGGGACACGGTTCCAGCGGACATGTGTCGTCGGACAGTAGCCACTCTGTACCTCCACCTGGTAGTGCCCGTGCAACCCCAGGCAGGCACAGGTCACGTGGCCGTGGACGGACACAGTGAGCTGTACAACCTGCTCTGTACAATCTGGGGCTGTCAATTATACCCTGTGTAGGCCTCACAAATGCAGAACTGTGTACACACATACACGCACACAGCAAACACAACTGTAGGGCTCCACAACATCCACATGCATTCTGCACAGACATGTCCAGTCAACTCACTGGCCCTTACACACACACATGATGTTATCCATTGGTGCAGCCTATGCCCCTGGCAAACATATCACCCTGTGCATATGATGAAGCCTGTGCCGCATCCCTGTCATCCACACCATCGGTGCAGGGTTATGCACAAATATTCTGATGCACAGGGTGAACAGCATAGTGAGAGGTGTATGTAATTTTACCTGTGTATGCATAGTGAGGTATCTGTATGTTGCAGTGTTTGTGTGTGAATACTGAGAGAAGTGTATGTGACATAGGTTGTGTACTGTTGACATGCACCAGTCATACCATGTAGTGCAGGTGCTGCATGCATTGTGATGTGTTCACAGTATGTGTCTCGGTTACATCTGTAGCACCATGTTGGTTGTGATACCCTGGTTCCCTCCTATGGTGTACTTGCATGTGCCTACAGGTAGCAGTGTTTGCAGTCCCCCACATGTAACTGTGGATTACTCACAGGTACGTCTGGCAATATCAGCATGCTACATGTACCCTCAACCTGACTGTTGGACACACCAACATGACACAGATGTCCGCACATATACTGCACCTGATGCATGTGGTCGGTGCCACAGGCTACACTGGACAGAGACGTGACATACATATCAGGACACATTACAGGTATGGTGACATGGTGCAGGGATTGTACACAGCGGCCTGGCCAATAATGATGTGAGGTGTCACTTGGTAGCTGGAGGCCACACTGTGCAGCAGTGGGACCCTGTAACAGTACGGGAACATGGCAGCATTCATGGGGTGTACACCACTATAACACACACCCCATAGTGTGCAGGTGGGGACCCTTGCCTATGTGGTCATCACCCTCACAGTACTATGCACCCACATGACGTGTCACAGAGAAGGGACATGCACAGGTAGCCAGTATGGCTGGGACCTATGGCATCAACAGGGTTCTGCAATGCATCACCATTACGGGTTAGTCACCACGTGGGCGTTAGTGATCATTTCCCACCGTATATTAGCATGCACCTTCACACCAAGCACCAGACATACATACAGACACACACACACTGTGGTGACCACACATGTGTATATGGACAACCGATGTGTGTGATGCACCTCACCAGCCAACGTCATGCTTCCCACACTGACGTATGTACAGATCTCTACAATGGTGTACAGGGATGTGTAGCAACTGAGACATATTCCGCATGATATGTGGCATCCCTGGTCACACATTCGGACACACATGGCAGTGCTGGGAATGATACACCTGCCATATGATGACAGGTTTGATAGACATGCAGCGGTATTGATTGCATTATGTGTACCAACGCTATATCTGGCAAATGTGCTGCTATATGCACACGGGAGGTTGTAGGTGTTACAGGTGCCATGTGACATATAGCTGTTAACACCTGACCGCTGTGTATGCATTATGTCAGCACCATCACGTAACAGTGACATAGCGTACTGTTTGCACATGGCATGATAGGATGGTGTGTGACACAACTGTGAGCCAGCCCCTGCATGCATACATCTAGACAGGTGGTTCACCATGTTATGTACACACATCCCTCCATACGTGATGTTTGTATGTCACCGTATACAGGTGTCAATGATGGATCTGCATTGCGTCTGCATGTTGTAGGTAAGGTGCAACTATGTTACGGACATTGGCCACTGCACATGCATGGTTGCTGCATGCACAGTACAGATGTCACATGTGTCTCCTGTTGCCATGTTTGTATGCATTGCTATTGTTGGACATGTGTGTTGACATACATAAAACATGGACTGCGGTATGATATCACGGGTGTCACAGGCGACCAGTACAAGGGTATGTGTCCCAGTCAACACTGCTACCCTCTGTAGTGTGAGCATTCAACAGACATGGGCCCACCTTCCATTCGCGTGTGTAGCATTGATTAGGCCAGTGTTATGCACAAGGTACATCAAAGGCTATGTATGTATGTGTTGTGTGTGCAGTCCATGCACACATCCACACAATCACATGTATGACATACCCAGATGTGTGTTCATTGGTGTACAGCAACAGTCAGGTGACACAGCTGTGTAAGGGCCATGATATGTCTTGAGCCGACCTGTTCATGTATACTGGTATCATTGCAATGCATAAAACCTGTTGGATCCCTGTTGGTACATGTGTACTCTGCACAGCTGGTGTACACCACTGTACAGCCCAGTGGTCATGTGTCACATGGTGTTGTGGGACCGTAAGGCTGTGTAGTGCTGCACCGACGACATGGTGCTGACTTGACAGCTACAGTGTACACTGCAGTGTGTACATGTGTGACCTGCACCTGTGACAGCTGTGATGGCAGCTGTGTGTGTACAGGTCACTGCATGTGTGACCACCCTGTGCGTGAGGACAGTTATACCTTACTGTCCCCTTCTGTGTGTACACTCCATCTGCATGCAAGATGGCCCTTTGCAACAGCTAAGTGTATGAGCATGCCCAGTATGCCATTGTGTAGATGGACACACAGTACATTCCACACTGCACCCTTCCATGATTAGACTCCGTGTGCATGCAAGTTGGCCTTTGCAACTGCTAAGTGTGTGAGCATGCCCAGTACGCCGTTGTGTAGATGGACACACAGTACATTCCACACTGCGCCCTTCCGTGATTAGAGCCTGTGTGCATGCAAGATGGCCCTTTGCAACTGCTAAGTGTGTGAGCATGCCCAGTATGCCGTTATGTAGATGGACACACAGTACATTCCACACTGCGCCCTTCCGTGATTAGAGTCCGTGTGCATGCAAGATGGCCCTTTGCAACTGCTAAGTGTGTGAGCATGCCCAGTACGCTGTTGTGTAGATGGACACACAGTACATTCCACACTGCGCCCTTCCGTGATTAGAGTCTGTGTGCATGCAAGATGGCCCTTTGCAACTGCTAAGTGTGTGAGCATGCCCAGTACACCGTTGTGCAGATGGACACACAGTACATTCCACACTGCGCCCTTCCGTGATTAGACTCCGTGTGCCGGAAAGATGGCCCTTTGCAACTGGTAAGTGTGTGAGCATGCCCAGTACGCCATTGTGTAGATGGACACACAGTACATTCCACACTGCGCCCTTCCATGATTAGACTCTGTGTGCATGCAAGTTGGCCCTTTGCAACTGCTAAGTGTGTGAGCATGCCCAGTACGCCGTTGTGTAGATGGACACACAGTACATTCCACACTGCGCCCTTCCGTGATTAGACTCCATGTGCATGCAAGATGGCCCTTTGCAACTGCTAAGTGTGTGAGCATGCCCAGTACGCTGTTGTGTAGATGGACATTCCAAACAGATGTGTGATACTAAGCGTGTGGGCATGACCATTGACATCCTGTATAGCCATGGTGGTCATCCAGGCAACAGATGTCCAATTTCAATGTCACGATGGATGCCTACATTGAACACACTGGTTGCTCTCTCGAAGGGTGTACTGTCTGTGGCACATCCCGTATCTATTTAGTGTTGTAGTGCTCCGTAGATATTTAGTTGGCCCGATGACAGCACTGCCGTGAGTGTGTACGTCTACCTTGGGACAGTAATATGCTTTCAGACCGCTCATTCTCCAAACATTCCCTATCGGCATCTTTGCCTTTGCGGATGATGTCACCGACCTAGAAGTATGCCTCTGGGAGTGCTGTGTTCAGTAATCTCGGTAGCGCGTTCTGTAAATGCGTAATGCTGTAGTGTGTTAGAGTAGGTAGGTGTATGTTCAACTCCCGGCCCTTCCAAGTGTGTGTGTGTGTGTGTGTGTGTGTGTGTGTGTGTGTTTCCAGCTGCCTGGGGACACAGTAATGCTTTTAGATGCCTTACAACACATATATTCCCTATCGGCGTCTTTGCCTTTGACGATGATGTCACCCACCTAGAAGTATGCCTCTGGGAGTGCTGTGTTCAGTAATGTCAGTAGCGCATTCTGTAAATGCATAATGCTGTAATGTGTTAGAGTAGGTAGGTGTATGTTCAACTCCCGGCCCTTCCAAGTGTGTGTGTGTGTGTGTGTGTGTGTGTTTCCAGCTGCCTGGGGGCACAGTAATGCTTTTAGATGCCTCACAACACATACATTCCCTATCGGCGTCTTTGCTTTTGCGGATGATGTCACCCACCTAGAAGTATGCCTCTGGGAGTGCTGTGTTCAGTAGTCTCGGTAGCGCGTTCTGTAAATGCATAATGCTGTAGTGTGTTAGAGTAGGTAGGTGTATGTTCAACTCCCGGCCCTTCCAAGTGTGTGTGTTTGTGTGTGTGTGTGTTTTTCCAGCCACCTGGGGACACAGTAATGCTTTTAGATGCCTCACAACACATACATTCCCTATCGGCGTCTTTGCCTTTGCGGATGATGTCACCCACCTAGAAGTATGCCTCTGGGAGTGCTGTGTTCAGTAATCTCGGTAGCGCGTTCTGTAAATGTGTAATGCTATAGTGTGTTAGAGTAGGTAGGTGTATGTTCAACTCCCAGCCTTTCCAAGTGTGTGTGTGTGTGTGTGTGTGTGTGTGTGTGTGTGTGTGTGTGTGTGTGTGTGTGTGTGTGTGTGTGTGTGTCTGTGTGTGTGTTTCCATCTGCCTGGGGACACAGTAATGCTTTTAGATGCCTCACAACACATACATTCCCTATCGGCGTGTTTGCCTTTGCGGATAATGTCACCCACTTAGAAGTATGCCTCTGGGAGTGCTGTGTTCAGTAATCTCGGTAGCGCGTTCTGTAAATGCGTAATGCTGTAGTATGTTAGAGTAGGTAGGTGTATGTTCAACTCCCAGCCCTTCCAAGTGTGTGTGTGTGTGTGTGTGTATGTGTGTGTGTTTCCAGCTGCCTGGGGACACAGTAATGCTTTTAGATGCCTCACAACATATACATTCCCTATCAGCGTCTTTGCCTTTGCAGATGATGTCACCCACCTAGAAGTATGCCTCTGGGAGTGCTGTGTTCAGTAATCTCGGTAGCGCGTTCTGTAAATGCGTACTGCTGTAGTGTGTTAAAGTAGTTAGGTGTGTGCTGAACTCCCAGCCCTTCCAGGTGTGTGTGTGTGTGTGTGTGTGTGTGTGTGTGTGTGTGTGTGTGTGTGTGTGTGTGTGTGTGTGTGTGTGTATATATCTTTGTAATATGTATGTGGATATTAGCACGATTGAATGTGCTGCATTGTCTGTACATATTCACCTTGGATGTATCTGAATGTGCTATGGCTCTGTGATAGTGCACATACTGTGTGCTGTAGTAATCCTGGGTTATAGTTGTGTAGTGACCAGTTATTTTGTTGCTGGGTATTACCAGGGACATTGAAAACAATGATAGTACAGCACCTTTAAACGGTCATGTGCACATCTTAGCAGCAGTCAGCAGTGGTTATTACTTTGGAGGATGACTATGGCTCATATACCTATGTATTATATGGCAATACTATGCAAATCAGGTAACATTACTGACACCCGTTTATCCACAGGCTGTGATACAGATCCCATGTATGTATGTATATACATTGCCAGGTGCAGGACTGGACTATGGTTGAATGCATGGAGGGGTGTCCATGGCCAGGAATAGCGATCTGTACAGCCTGGCAGGTACAGTCTGTGACTGTCCCACAACCTCTAGTATATGGCTGACACATGCTGAAACAGTGTACATTCAGAGACACACATAAAACAAACAGCTAGGGATAACACACACACACACACACACACACACACACACACACACACACACACACACACACACACACACACACACATTGCATCAACATTGGGCCATGCAAAACCTGTTGTCCCTCACACAGACACAAATGCATACATGTTGATTGGCTGGTTCACTGACTGGCTCTGGAAAAGAAACTACATACCTTGTGCATATGATGACACCTGTGCCACCTCTTGTAATGTATAACATTGATGCAGGTACAGACTAACATGGTGCTGATGCACAGGGTGGCTTCATAGCACTGTAATAATGTTACAATGTTGTTAACACAAAGTGTGATTTCCTTCTAGGTGTATGTAAGCAGGCATGATACATTCCAGCTATGATCATCAATGTAGTATAGTGTACAGCACTGTTAATTCTGAAGATGTATTATCCATCCATGTGCCATTTGACTGACGTGTGTAGTATTGGCAGCATGTGTTACAGAGTGTGCAGTATGTGTGTGATGTGTGTAGTACAGATTTACATGTACCGATATGTGAACATGGTGAAGGTGCACTGTCTGCATCTACATGTATAGTGGACACATTGGAATGGTGACATGCCCTGTATTTCACACTGTTAAAACATCATACTTTCTATTGGTGACCAGTATGCATTATACTACACATATTGTTGTACTTGTCTACACATGTGTGATTGCTATGGTTTTACATGGTGCTGTGGGTGATACTGTTACTGTCATAGTTTTGCATTATGGTAGTAGACACGACCTCAACAGTCTGAATGACCAATTGTTATATGATATCTTCACAACTGACCCACACATGTAGGACACACAGTAGCATGTGGATCCTACATGTACTATACTATACCAGTTCGCACTGGTATTGACTGCCACACATTGCTGGGACCATTACTGTTTGACATGTAGCCATGTTAGTTACAAGCAAAGACAATAGGGATATTCCTGTCCACATCTGGGAATTCATACTGTGGCCTAGAATGCATTCTGCACATGACACAGTTAGTCTACACAAGGGTATCATACAGACAGATACGTGTTATCCAACCCATGCTGTACACCTATAAGGCTAAACAGAGTCAGTTATCCACATTTACTACACATACTTTACCAACAGTAACACATAGGTATTACACCCCAATATGTATAATGAGTAACAATGTGTACATATAGCTATGTGCTATGTCATTTGTCATTTGATATTTGCATTTACAATGGTATTGTGAAGTACATCACTGTATCACATATGAAATGAGAGTTCTGCATGCATATCCTCCAAGGTGGTTGTACAACTATGATGAATGTCCATTATTGAAATACTTTGCTGTGTTTGAACTGTTCTGCAGTATTACACATACATGAGCAGTCACTCACACTATGTATATAAACTGTCATGTGTGTGTGTGTGTGTGTGTGTGTGTGTGTGTGTGTGTGTGTGTGTGTGTGTGACACAGATGACCTAGGCCACAAACAATTCTGATACATGTAGTTGACAAGTGTGGTAATGCTCCACCAGATGTGTCCAGGCACCAGAACTGTGACTTCAGCGACACAAACACATGCTAGAGTAAGGTTTCTGTTTGTGCGTGTGCCTCATTATGGCATTCCTGTTCATGTGTGTGTGCATTTCTGATGTGTGTCATCAGCCACAGTTGAACTGCACATCCAGCATCCCCCACTAGGTGACCATGAGGGCATACCTCTCAACCTGGAAACATTAAAAATCTGGTCAAGGCCCATGAAAAGTAGGTACAAATCTGTACACTGATTAACATAAAATTTGCATGCATAATTATGTAACCCCACCCACTCCAATGGGATTGTGGGATACCAACTTTCAAATGCAAACTGAAGAGCAGGCAACCAAAATATGGCACCAGACCAGAGTCCCCCTGCAGCCATTCCAATGTCCCATTACCTGGCTATTTCGCCCCATTTACCATAAACACTAATGTGCATAGTACTGCTTTACTTCTACAATGATTTGGATTTTATTTTTTACATTTTATAGCACAATGCACAAACACATAGACTTACCATTAAAGCTTCTCTGCCCTTGAAACTCTCACATCCATTGAAACAGCATTCCCACACCACATTAGAAAAAAATGCATATGGCCAGAGGTGGATAAAGATTACCTAGTTTGGGCTGTTTTAAATCATAGGCCCCTTGCACACAAAACAAGAAACATACATGTGTCCTTTGATACACTTTCCTGACTTTAATTATATTCCTTGTATAATACAGCACACTTGTTAGCCTTAGAGCGCATTTTAAATTTATTGTTTGAACATTTTTCCAGTAGGCAATGAAAAACATGTAACAATAATAAAATAACAAAATGCATGAACCAATAATGACAAAACTGCCCAATTCAGAACATTTCCATCATAAAAGTCTACTTCCACACTTCCGCACACACACTGAATAACAAAGATGTTATGAAACAGACATCTGTAGGGCAAAACATTGAATATACATTTTAAATTGTACATAAATGCTGAATGATAGTATGGTAATGGTACAGATAAAATGGTCTGCAATTAATGGTTGCCTTGCCATTTCTCCTTTCTTGTTGGCTTTTCATTTAAATTGACATTGTCTAGTGGAACCAAGCAAACCCTAAAAAAGAAAACTAAACAGTACAAACTCTAACAACATACAGTTCACTTTTGTCTTTGCGAACAGATACAGGCACATTGACTATAAACCATAACCATGAAACTACAAATCTGCATGTCGGTGTGTAAAGCATTTTAATTTTGCCTGAAAAAAAAAGGGGGCGATTTGAACACCATTCAAAGTACGGGAAATAAATATCATATGTACTTATATGCACCAGGCACCACTTTTAATTTATTCAAGAAAACCAAAAATGAAATAAGAAAAATAAACATACTGAAGTATTAATAATTATATCATAGAGAAACACAGCCACGAAACAGCTCCAGCATACATAACTGCTCTTCCTCTTTCACTTAGTAAGGATAGATATCCTGAAAATCAGGGACATTTGAGAGGTATGCTTTACATTTTCTGTCCCCAGAAGGCCCAGATGGTAGGACAGCAGTAGGCAAAGACATTCTGCTTTTACAACTTGAACATGGTCTAAGTTTAATTGTATATGCCTCTAATAAAAAAAAAATCTTAAACCTCTGAGTTGTACCTAATGAAATGTTTTGATTCATCATTCTAGATTTCCTGAATGAACTCCACTGCATTATCCTTCACAAAGCAAAATGACTACCAACAAAACATATAGCAGACCTTTTTGGACTCTCCCTCAGTTGTTCAAACTAATAGAACTACAAACTCCCCTCTCTCAACCTGCAAGCAGGCTATCCCAAAGAACTCTAACTTCCAGCCTTAGAACACAAACATGCATACACACACACACACACACACACACACACACATTTCCTAACTGAAGCCCCCCGCTTGCATACACACACACACACACACACACACACACACAATACCCCGCTCGCATAAAACTCTGCACACACACATCACCACTTCCTAACTGACCCGCTCGCATAAATCTGCACGCGCACACACACATATACACACACACACACTTCCTAACTGAAGCCCCCCGCTTGCATAAAACTCTACATACATACACACACACACACAGTACCCCACTCGCATAAAACTCTGCACACACAAACACACATTTCTACCTGAAGCACTCCGCTCGCATAAAACTCTGCACACACAAACACACATTTCTACCTGAAGCACTCCGCATAAAACTCTGCACACACAAACACACATTTCTACCTGAAGCACTCCGCTCGCATAAAACTCTGCACACACAAACACACATTTCTACCTGAAGCACTCCGCTCGCATAAAACTCTGCACACACAAACACACATTTCTACCTGAAGCACTCCACTCGCATAAAACTCTGCACACACAAACACACATTTCTGTCTGAAGCACTCCGCTCGCATAAAACTCTGCACACACAAACACACATTTCTACCTGAAGCACTCCGCTCGCATAAAACTCTGCACACACAAACACACATTTCTACCTGAAGCACTCCGCTCGCATAAAACTCTGCACACACAAACAAACATTTCTACCTGAAGCACTCCGCTCGCATAAAACTCTGCACACACAAACACACATTTCTACCTGAAGCCCTCCGCACGCATACAACGCTGCACACACAAACACACATTTCTACCTGAATCACTCCGCATAAACTCTGCACACACAAACACACATTTCTACCTGAAGCACTCCGCCGCATAAAACTCTGCACACATTTCTACCTGAAGCACTCCGCTCACATAAAACTCTGCATCTGAAGTTCTGAACAGCAGCCCAGGCCTCGCCTCAGACAGTCCTTCCTTTCAGCTCCACTCGCATAAAGCTCTACACACACACTTACCTATGTGCTGCTTTCCACAGTCCACCACACAAAGTTCAGTGCTGCTGCTGCCAAGTGCCAATCCATCTGTTCGTTCCGGCCCCATTCAGTAACTTCTGCTGCTGTCCGTTCGCTCCGTCAGTGCCACGGCATAAAAATCCATTCATTTCTTCTGCTCCCTGACAAAATACTCTCCATAGACTCCATTCCATTCTAGGTGCCATAACGTACTACTATATCCCGCTCACATTTGCAAATTGGCTGTTCCCGCCTACTTGCATTTGAACTCTGCATGCATAGCGCTCCAAGGAGCGCAATTCTGATAGGCTGGTAACCCTGACGGAGCTGATGTCATTGCGCACGTGATGACGTCAGCCCCGTCAGCGCGAAAATTAAAAAAAACATTAAAAATGCAAAGAAAAAATCGGAAATGAAGGGGTGCCACTCGGGAATCGTGGCACCCCTTCATTTCAACCCCAAAACTCGGTAAAAAATGAGTAATTCGGTGCAGTTGGGAGGTCTGCATGAGGGTTGTCCCCATTGCCAAATGTTTTGTACAGCTGCGTCAGATGCCACATATCGGAAGCATTGCAGCTTCCAGGGCATCCAGCACACACATTCATTATTACGGGCTGGCCATCACACACAAACCGCCACTTCATGGAGGGGAAGCCCTTGTGGATGATGTAGGCCCTACCACACTCACTGGCTGGTGCTTTGATGCATATGTGCGTGCAGTGTATTGCACACAGTACTTAGGGTATTCCACTATTGTGTGGAAACGACACATATTGCTGCCCAATACCTTACGGGAATTGGGGATATATACATCATCACTGACATGTGCTGACATGGCATTCATGAACTGGTGCAGTACCCTGGATGCTGATGTTTGTAAAATCCACATCATATCACCAGTTGATCTCTGGAAGGTACCTGTTGCTGGTATCCTTAGGGCAACACATACCTTGGTTTCTATTGGGATAGGTTTCCCTCTGTTGGTTCTGTGTGTGAGACATGGCCTGCACAGATCCACAATCTTCTGCAGGAGGTCTCCGTTCACTCTATAGTGCTCTACTATCTCCAGCTCATGTAGCCGCAGGTAGGTTACCCTGTGCCTGCACACTCCTCTGTCTACTCACTGTGTGATGCTGAGCAGCATTCACATTGGCACAACCCTCCACATGTTGCATATGTTGACGTATAATAGTAATGGCAGCCCCTAACATTATGTTGTCTCAGTTAAGCTTTTACAGTTTGCACTTCTCTTAGTATACTACAGTGTTGCAGTCTGTCTGAGAAAAACATGGTGGACTACTGTTTGTAGAGTTGTACATGCTGTGCTGTGCTGGCCTACTGTACTGGCTGTGTAATATACTCAGTCTGATTGTTTTCACCTGCTAGCTGTAGTAGTTCTCCTTGGTTAACTTACTGCTATTTGTTTACCTTCCTTTTCACTGTTTGTGTCCACAGTGAGCGGCACCGCGCATAGGAGCACAGTGAAGTGCATATCCACTTCCACATGCGCACACAGGCTTATACATGCATACAAACACTTACACTGGCTTACACAACATTATACGGGCTTCAACAATCTTACAGTAGCTTACTCATTCTTCAAGTCACGCACATGGGCTGAAACACATGCACACATGCTTACTCGGGCTTACAGGCTTGCACGGGCGCAAACACACTTCACCAGGTTTGCAAGGAACTTCAGTGATATCCATGGCGTACATCGTCAGTTTACTGACTTTACCTAGGATAAATCATAATACGCCTCTTCCACTGCTGAGTCACTGACAGCAGACTTGTGACACACTGCTCCAATAAGATTTCAGTGTTTTAAACATACACACTCATGATGTCACCTATCTTCTACGCTGATAGCCCCCTTAACCTACTCTTACACTGTAGAGGCTTGGCCCATATGGCATGACAAATTGTGCTTCACTATCCTCAGCCTCAATTGCATAGGATTGCCTACTAATGCTTGGTTACATCTCTGAGTGTGCGCTTCCACACATAGTAACCACTACTCAGTAGCTATGTTGTCTTCAGCTTGCCATTCACCTGCATGACGCAATAACTTTTAACTGACATTACAATTTGCATGTATATTTTACATATCTGTCTTGTTTTGTATGCACAGCACATACTCGCACCGCTGCGCTACGCTTAAACACCGGAGATCGGGGGAGGACAACTAGAGTTTTATTAATTTCCAATGGGAATACATGCCACTGGCCTTATATATGGCCATTGGCATGCTTCTTTAACTAAACCATCCTTTATTTGCAGATGACATTGCTCCGTTTAGCTACTTGCAGAACGTTACTCGGTTAACATCCGTGTGCATTTCTGCACATACCCCTACTATTACACGGACAGCTTACTGTTTCATGTATCGCATATTTTACATCATTACATCATTTGCATAGCTTTCACCTACAAATGGGGTAATTTGCATATCCTAACATTGTCCGTGCAACGTTTGTTTGAGGGGCTGTGTTACACGCCCCTACAGGATATTGCTGACTAGCTCGGCGGACATCTTGCCTTGCTCTACTCTTACTCTACTCGTACACCGACCAAAGCTTCGTGAATCCTGGCCTAAGCTTTGATGTGTGCTAATATGTCTATTTGTGGAGTAAGCATGGCTGTAGGTATGTTTTGACCTGCTACGTCTGTCATTTCTACAGAGCACCTCCCACTTTCTTCATTTGTAGAGGTGACAGCTCTATAGGAACTATATGTACAGCTGTGACATAAGTCCACACATACCTGCAGTTAATACTAAACTGACTACTTCAGCACTTTTCATACCTTCAGATTTGTCTTGTAGTGGTATAGTCGATGATACTGTTTCCTATAACATGTATCTGTTTCTTATACAAGATATGTCATTTTATTACACCACTACACACAATATATGGAGAAATCACAGTAGTTTTGAGAGCAGCAGTGTATTTACCTTAATTGCATGTCTGTTATGTGTATCCATACTAGCTATGGTGTAACCTATTTATGTACATGTGTTATATCTACAAGGACATTTGTTTATATGTTTGTTAGGTGTATATCAATTGATGTTGTATGTGTTTGAGTGTATATATATATATATATATATATATATATATATATATATATATATATATATATATATATATATATATATATATATATATATATATATATTTGTCTGTACATTCTCTATTTCATATATTTATTTAGTTTAAGTCTGTGGATATATATATCTATACACAAATGTATATATCCATATATAGACATTACGTGTAGAAACCAGCATTCATTTGCTATGCTGTGAGCAGATTACACACGCACAGGCGCACTTGCATTTCCTTATTGTGGGTTATGCGCACATGCATATCCTTATTGTGGGTTACATATGTTTACTAAGTCTTTGTGCTTACGTGGGCTTTATTACTTGTGACAGTACCAGTAAAATATCTGTAATCCAGTTAACGGACATATGCGAAACACACGTTCACCTTTACATATTTAAAGGTCTGTAAAGCACAGATGCATTCATTACACTTTAACATTATATGTGTAGTAGTCGTAGTTGAACCGGGACTGCATTCACGTTGGCCGGATGCTGTAACCACTATACGTTTGGTGTTCTGACTCATTTATATGCATACCCATAGTACATAGCTACATTAACATATGCCTCACCGCTTCACTTACGACACAGGCATCCATTCTCCTGCTGGGAAAAATGCGGTTCTACATATTACACATTCCCTATTCCCTACTGCTCTGGACCCAAGCTACATATTTCATCACTGCAGGGAAATTCAGAACCCCAAGGCTTATAGTCCTGACACATACAAGTCTTTAATTGTCAGGGTGTTCATGTGGTGATCTCGATTTAGGCTTGTCCGCCTGGTGAACGGAACTGACCTGACCATGTTCAAATGTCAGACAAAGCACATGGACAGAGTTTGTCCATTTTAAACATTTTATCTGTGTTTACAGACACAGGTGTTTGGTCACCTGTCAGCAGCTTATAATGTTGGCAATACATAATATGGGTGGGGGTAGTTACAATACATAATCTACGGTGTTGGTATTCCCATTCACATTATTTTACCTGTGTTTACAGACACAGGTGTTTGGGCACCTGTCAGCAGCTTATAATGTTGGCAATACATAATATGGGTGGGGGTGGTTACAATACATTATCCACGGTGAGTGGTGTTCACATTCACAATTGACTATTTCCTGTATTCATTCATATGAGGATTATTATTTTGGACATGAATTAGCTTTGAATTAACTACAGGTATGCAGTAGTACAGTAAACATATGTGAAGGTTCTTACAGTAAGAATGTACGGACCTCTGTAATACTCGAAACTACCCCACATCCTTCACAACATTTCATGCTTATGTACATACTATTATTCTGTGAACTTTCGAAGTTTGTGAGAGCAGTACTTACATCTATCCTTATTTGTCCACCCATCATTTTAGGCTTTGTCCAGATTTTGTTGCTGTAATAGGTTGAGTGGTGATGTCGGTATGTGATTGGGTTGAATATATACTATTGATAATTCAGTGGGGAGTAGGGTTACCACCTCTTCCTCTTTGTGAGGGGAAGTCCCACTTTGGACAGTTGTGTCCTGCGATGACACCTAAGACATGGCAAGTGTCCTGTGATTTTAAGACACAGGTATATTTCTTATTTTCTTTAATAGTTGCTTGATACAGGTATTTTGTATCTGAAACACATGACTATTATTTGGGGTAAGCATAAGCTATTCACATGCTATGACATAAGCTTTTATCTTGGCAAACAAGTGTAATTCTGTCCTTTGCACTGGCCGGGGGTATGTTTTATCCTGCAAATTCTCACATTTCTACAAGGGATGTCCCACCTTGGGCATTTGAACAGGTGGCAACCCTAGTGGGGAGACCTGCATGGTGGACAGCTGTTCCATCCTGCGTAGTATGTTTTGCATGTCTGTGCAGACACTGAACAGTACCGTGACTACACATACATGTTTTGTCCACATGTGTACAGTACTGGACACAGTGGCGTGTAAACAACTCTGGGGTTTCAACAGGTTACTTATCCCATCCGGGATGTACACACATTTTGCCGAAACATGAATGCGCGGGCATTTGGATTTACGTAACTGTGATGGGATGTTTACAAATGTGGGATACATATTTGCAATCCTGACACTGCCTAGGATGATACTTCCTACTACATATGGGGAATACTTGCTATGTGTAGGTGTATGGCTGCGCAAGGCTGGTAGCTGGATTTGGTGGACATTCGGACATGGGTGCGGGTTATGTGCTATACAGGGGTTGTTGTGTATTGCATTTGCATGCATGGGTTCTGCTTTTGGATATCCCGGTTCTGCATATAGCATCCTATGTGTATGTGCCGGTTACGTTCCTGTTCATGTGTATAGCACATTTTAATATACATATGTTTGTGTGTGTTTAGTATACAATTTGGACTGTCAGGTTTCTTTACGGTTGTTATATAGCCACAACTGCCCAGCTGTGTACTATCACTACCACTGTGAGACTGCTGGTGACCATTCCCATGGGGCTAGACATGTGTATTGGCGGTGCGCTGACATGATGCGCTTCACTTCCACTGGGTATAACTACTGACAGTGCAGTACATTATGGACACACGATTTTAAATATCATTTGTTCCATGGACGGAAACTCATATTGTGTTGCGTGCATTTCTGTTTGGTTCTCCATTTTGTGTGGCCGGGAACTGTCTTGCATGCTTTGCATACGTTTCATTATCCATGGACACTGATAGGTGCGATTACTATTGCAGGCAGGCTATAATATTCAGCAGTTTAGGTTGCTCATCGCCAGCCAACATTGACACGCCTCCGGGCGCAGCTTAGTAACGCCCCATGCATTCGCGCATGTGTCCTATGCACGTGGATGTGGTGGCAGCACACCTTCATTAATATGCATATGGCGCTACTACACCATTTATATGCCGCACGGCTGGCCCAGGCCTTACATCAGCCTTGCACCGAGCTTCATGAATCCGGGGGACTGTCTATCTACCTTTTTACAGGTAGCAGGGATTTTAACCAAATGATCTGTATGAACAGAGGTAGGTTTACCTGTTAATATTGATAGAACATATGCCCAATGTATGTGGCCTGTAATGACTGTGACATCAGTACATATTACAGAAACTCCAGTAGTAAAATTTAGTTGTACTTTCGTATTATTGGGAGGAATATTAATTCCCTGTATAGTATGATTACCACACCTCTTCACATAGGTGATGACTAGCTGAAGTATTGATGGTGGATATTTTTTTTAATTTTTTCCTTTTTCCAAATAAAATATAGGAAATTGATAATATTTAATAGAAACGTTGAAATTAAATTCAAGGGTAACTTTAAGACTATTTGGTCGAACGTAATAATGACCCTCAACTGTGGACCAAAAGGTAACATTGCTGGAAAACCTTACATACCCGAAGATACAACTACCATTATATGGATAAGTGAAGTTGTCTTGCTGTATTTGCCCAAAAGGATTTACCTGTGATGAACATCCATTCCAACTTAGGTCTACAGTATTATTGTTATTGTTTATTTTTCAAACTTGCAATTTTCTTGTTTGACACCCTATCCCAAGGGCTTCAATGAGTACAGTCTGTACAATAACAAACAGAATGTTTATTATGTACAATAATATAACCTTTCTACGTAAGTGGTATTAATCTTAAAAGTTGTTTTGATAAATGCATTTTTAACTGTTTCAGACTTGGCATTTGCTATGAGTCTACAAAAAAACATAAAACATGAAGTCACGTAATGACTTTTAACTGAACTCTATGAACAAGAATTATTATTTTTTTTTTCTTTAATTTTGCACACTAGAGGTCCTAAATGTGCAGTTATTTCAAAAGATCCTTGCCAATTAGTATTAAACGCACCATCTGTCTGGAATGTCTTGATTAATACTTGTGTCCCAGAGGGAATGTTTTCTTCTGGCATAACAGGGTCCTTTGACCGTAATTTGAATGCTTGCATTTCTGATAGGCTTTGACACAATTTAGAAATATTTTTTAGCCATTGTTGATGCTGTGCAATCTCTAATAATGGTCTGCTTGTTCTAACAGTAGGATCGAATGGCAATTGTACAGGCATTTTATAACCTGTCATGACTTTAAAAGTTGAGTTCCCAGTTGTACTGTATGGAGTTGCATTGACACCCAGCAAAATGACAGGCAAATTCTTTACCCAATTTATGTCCTTTTCCAAGCAGGCTTTCTTAAGGCATTCCTTAAGAGTTCTGTTTATTCTTTTAACTATCCCATTAGACTGGGAATGATAATGAACATGAAATCGTTGCTGGATACCAAGCAAATCACACAAAGCTTTCATCAGTTTACAGACAAATTGTGGCCCGTTATTGGATTTGATAACTTGTGGCCATCCCCAATGACAAAAAATGCTTTTTCATAAAGCTTCTGCTGTAGCCTTAGCTGTCATTGTTTTTGTAGGAATTGCTTCTACTCATTTTGAAAAAAACATTAACTATCACTAGAAGATACCTGTACCCACCCTTAGCTGGGGATAATGGACCTGCAAAGTTAATTTGGATGGCATACCAAGGTCCATCCACTGGAGTTACCTTTAGTAACTGTGTTTTTTTTAATTGAGCATTAACTTGCAAACATATTAAGCATTCAACATGCACTAAATTGCAGACTTTTTTTAACTGTGGATGCCAGTACTTGTTCTTTACAATAGGCCATAACTTTTGTGTCCCAATACCTGATGATTAAATTTCACTAACTGTTGTGCTTGTCGGTATGGTATATAAAGAAGACTAGAACCTTCTTTAAAAAAAATTGCATAATATTGTCCTGGACTTTCTCCTACAAGAGTACATTTTTTTTAACTCTTCCTGCAGTCCAAACTTAGTTTGGATCTGCATCAAATCAGGTTGCAAATTTTAAAGTGAAAATGTCTGTATGGCATGTACTGCAGTGGTTTTATCTGGTACACTAGAAAGGTGTTTTGTAGGATACAATTGCATTTTTTCCTTTGCTGCCTTTTTTGCCATATGATCAGCATAGTTATTTAACTGGAAAATTTTATTTGTAGCTTTTTGATGAGCATTTACCTTTAAGATACTGTAGCAACCCACAAGGGACTGACTACGAACAAAATTTCAAACAGTCTGTAACACAGAAGCATGCTTGAGTGGTTTGCCATATTATTAACAAACCCTCTCCTTGCCCATATAGACATATGCAGCTGCAAAGAATTAACTATGTATGCACTGTCTGAAAAAATATTGACAGGTGGAAAATGCTGTAACACATAAAGAACTGCTTTCATTTCAGCTCACTGAGCAGACATGTGTTCCGGTAACTGAGTCAGTGCAGGCTGTCCCTTAGAAGGGTTTTCTGGTACTACTGCAAATCCAGTCCGATATTGTCCATTGTCCCAAAATTGAGCACCATCAACAAAGACGGATGGCCTGTCTTCCTGAAAATCAGGAAACAGAATGGGCTTTTCTGGATTTGAAATGTGCCTAATGTATTGGTGAATGTTTCCCTTCATATTTCATGAAGTTAGATAAGTAATACTTATCTCATGCCTTTAGTGTAACTTGCTTGACACTAAATAATGCCAACCATTTTGCAAACACTGCTTGACTGAATGTCATCGATCAGTTTATTTAGCTGAGACTCATTTACCAAAGCCTGTATGGCATAATGCAGTGTCTGTACTATAATGTCTTTAGAAAAAGCTGTTAGGTATTCAGTTTGTTTTAAACCCCAGTAAATGGCCAAAAGTTGCTGAATACATGGATGATATCCCCTCTCAACTTGTGTCATCTTCCTACTGAAAAATGTAATGGGGCATAAAGTCTTTTTCATTCTAGAATCAGAGCCCTGAGTCCACTCCTGTAAAAGCACAACAGAGAGTGTGTTGGGTCCAGCTGCTGCCTGTAACACAAAGGGACATGTTAGACTTGGAGCTACTAATTCTGTAGCCTTTGCCAATGCTGCCTTTAAATCACAAAAGGACATATTTTCCTTTGGTCCTCACACCAGAAATGGTAATTCTTTCTGGCTAGAACGTATGTCATACAGAGGAGCTACCAAGCTGGCATAATCCTCTATGAATTCCCGATTATAATTCATGATACCCAGAAATTTCTGCAAATTCAGAATGGTAACTGGTATATCCATTTCTAAAATTCACTGTACCTTCTATGAACAAGGAGCACACCCAGGACGTAAGATAGTACCTAGAAATTTTACTTCAGATGACACGAATTGTACCTTTTCACTTTTAACTTTAAACCCTGCCTCCTGCAGTGTTTGAAGGACCTGTGTCACTTAAGTTAAATGCTGTTCTTTTGTTTCAGACTGCATTAGTATGTCATTAATGTAATGCAGAACAGAATCGTTGGATTCTAGACCTTGTAGTATTCATCCAACTATTTGGTGAAATATAACTGGACTGTTTTGAAACCCCTGCGGTAACCATGTCATGACATGCTCTTTATTTTAAAATGTGAAAAAAACCTTTGCCAGTCTTTTTCCTGCAGTGGTACTGCAAAGAAACCATACTAAGTCTATGGCTGTAAACAATTGACTTTGTGGTTTTATTCTTGCTGCTAGCTCTGGGACCCCTGGAATCAGATGAGCCCAGGGAGTTGTAAATTGGTTTACTTTTTGTAAATCAATAACCAATCAGTAAGTGCCATCTTTTTTTTTAACTGACCAAATGGGTGAATTTGTAGGGCTATTTCCCTTTTGAATTATTTCCACATCAAGCCATCATTGCATGCAATTTTGCATGTCTGTCTCTGCTTCCTTTGGGATCGATTACTATTTTTCAAATGGAGGAATAAAATCGTTATCACTACCTACAGAAACTGCTTCCTGTATCTTCCCGCAGTCTGTGGGCCCTTGAGACCACAGCGTAGGGAACTGTTGTTTTACCTTTAACCATACCTCCTTTTTAGTTGGGCTGACAGTACAGCCCTTTTCAGAACTGTTTGATACATGTATTGCCTCAGTCATACAGAACATGGGACTTTGTCCTTGCCATATAATGCCATTAGGTCTATTACAATTCCCATTTTGGACAATATATCCATTTCCAAGATTGTGGAAGTGAGAGAATTATGCATTAAAAATACCCTTTTTACTGGTTTCCCTTGACTGGAGAATTGTACTTGTACAGGTTTACTACCTATGGCTAGATATTCAGAGCCATTAAAACCTGAAATACATGCACGTTTAGACAAGTCAGGAGGCAAATGCCTACCTGTCACTCAGACAGCTGCTCCTGTATCTAGAAGAACATCTTCCCACAGGTTCCCCTATACCCAAATGTTGATAAGTGATCTTCCATCTTTTCTGTTCTTGAAGTTAGTCAAGAAAGAGACTTGGGTATGGGGGTCACATCCCTACAGTAGATCTACTTTCCACCCCAAATCATTGGTGGTATTGGACTGCAAAGGACATAATTGCAGTGTTTCCTTGACCTCTTCACAGTCAACATAAGAAGATTAATTAAGTTCATGATGTAAGGCTATTTGCTGCTGATAATTAGGATTTACTGGACCATCAAGAACAAAGTCAGAAGGAATAGGTGCATTCTGTGTGCTAACAATATTACTAGGTGTCACACCATTCCTTTGCTGTACTGGGAATACTGACTGTTGAGTGTTAGTGGTTTATAGGGGTTGTTGCTGTAGTCTCCTATTACCCTCTGTCACATATTGTTGTAAAGTGTACAGCTGTGTTTGTACCTCTGTCTGCATTACCTGCTGCTGTTGTGGTACATGTGGCTTATCAACATTTTTCACTGTAAGAAAGTTACCCTTTGCCTCTTGTTCCTGGTGCCATTTGTGATAATATTTGCAATAATTTTTAGTATGACCTACCTGTTTACAGGAATAACAAATAGGCTGTCTCTTTTGAGGACCCTCTACAGATTGAGTAACTTGAGAAGTTAACTGAGTGGCTGGGGGAGCTGAAGCCGCCTGTTTTTGCCCCATGTATAACTTGCTCTTGATGTGGCTGTCCTACTACCTGCTGTGGGACTTGCTGTCCCTGATTAATCCATATCCCATGCCCCCTTTCCCTTACTTCACTAACTATGGGTGAAAGATGGAGGAGTGTAAATCTTTTTCTTATGAATAGCATTATTTTTACACATAATATGTACTCACAGCAATTTATCTGCTAACTCTGTGAGTGTATTTGAAGATTTCTCACAAATAAGTTTAATATCCCTGGGACACCTTCCAAATGGTCCAAATAGGAGCGCATAACAGCTTTTTGAAAATTGACATCTTTCAAATCTTTTTTATTACTGCCATTGACTAGCATATATGCCAGCTGGTAATGTTCAGCTTGTTCTTTCAAAGAATCACAGACTGTCATTTGAAAGTGATCTAAAAGTGTTGGTGTGAGAGACTGCCCTCTAGTGTATGCTAACAATACTGCTGTCATTCTTAGGTGTTTAGTTTGTATTGGATATTGCTTTTGCTGACTATAAGCCATGAAATGCTGTGGAAGAAAATTCCAGAAACAACATTCAAGTGAGTCATTTCATACAGTGCCTACACTAAGAATCCAAGCTTTAAATGTAATCATGTTATTAAAAATACCCTTCTGTTCATCCCACTTAGGGAGAGTTTCTAACATCCTAGAATGATGATATAACTTCAGCAGAAAAACCTGCAGAGGCTATAAAGTTTCTAGTGCTTTAGATTGATATTTTTCTAATGGGGCTTGTAATCTTAAAAGATCTTGATTAGCTATGTCTGTTGTTGTTGTTCTAGCAGCCTTAGACTCCTGTGTCTCCAAACTGAGCTTGTAATACATTTATTTCTTCTCTAGCAGTAGTCGTGTTATGCTGTGCATTAGCCAGCTGCTTGTCATATTTTTCTTGCAAACGGACCATTTTACTCATTAACCCTTCTACCATTCCAGTAGCTTTACTGCCCTGTTGAATAACAATTTGTGTAAAGGTCTTAATTTCAGTCTGTGAGACTTTCAAAAACTGAGAAAATCCTTTTGTACATTCAGCAGTGTCAGCATGCAGCTTACTAGACGCATTCTATTTATCACAGTAAGTCTAAAAATAACCCATGAGGTTAAGATCTTGCTGGTTGCTAACTTTAGCAATCCAATCTTTAAACTCCTGCAAATCAGACTGCAAAGTACAAACTTTGACATTTGCATCACCCTCTAATAATTTTTTTGCAACAGGATATATAGAAACAGGAACCATTGTCTGTGCTTCAGGCATTACTTTATCCTGGTTGTGTTTCAGGTTTTGTACAATATGTTTATGACAAGGCATCCAAAAAGCAACATTTAAATGATTGCAAGTAACACATTTTTGTACATTCTATGACACTTTTGCTTTACGTACAAACCAATCAAAGGTAGCAATCCATTTGCATAATGCTGGATTGTCAGTTTTCCCCAATAAAGACCTACAGGTGCTAACATGCTGATCATACCATGTATTTAAATAATTCCACACATCTACATATGACTTAGACACATTAAAAGTAAAAGACTGAGTGCACTTCTTGGCATTTTCATGAATTGCATTCATTGTTAAAAGAAAAACAGTAAAAAATATTTACCACAAATGTTCAGGACAAGGTTGGCCAGTCTTGACATGGAGAGCAGTTGTGAGAAAATTCTCTGCTGCCTTTCATTAGATGCTGGTGAGCAAATTTTTGGCAGTGGAAAATTTGGACCTCGTATATCACCAACTGTCTGAAGGAGAATTACCATACTACCCTGTACTGCGCTGCAGTGTTTGTCCTCCAGTCAATGGACAAAGTTTAGAAAGAGAAGAATTGATTCTAAAAAGGCCTGCTCTGCAATGTCGCACTGTGAGAGGCACCTCTTCAGGTCACACCCCCCCCCCGGTTATTTGGACTGGACTGCTCTCACCACTGTTAAAGTGGTACTACACTTTCCAGGTAGTCTGTACCTTTAGTCAGTGAAGACTCTGAGACAGATCTGCTGTTACAACATTCATTTACTGCACACAAGGTTTACATCTAGCTTAACAATAAAAGGTATATATATATATATATATATATATATATATATAATATATATATATATATATATATATATATATATATATATATATATATATATATATATATATCAAAACCATATAGTGTCTTTACTGCCTGCATCAGCAGTTTAGAGAATTTGCCAGAATAATAAGTCTTTCCTTTGAAGCTGGTCTGCTGACAGTTTGTTTTCCATATTTCAAACATTCTGTTCCTGAAGAATAACTCCTTTCATCCTTGGCCTATCTTGCTTATCATATTGATGAGTCACAGCTGCATACAACAGTTCGGCTTGACCTGCTTGTAGATAATAAATTTCACAAGCTGCATAGTTTATAAAAAATAAAATATTTTACTTCTGATTCTTATTAACAATGAATGCCAAGCTATATGTTTATGGCAAGTTAGTTAACTGCATGCATTCTACAAACGAAAAGTCAGAACATTTATTTTACATTTTTAGAAAAAATCCACTGAAATCAATTCTAACCTGTTCTTTACTCTCAGAGGAGGTATGCGGATTTCCAAGGTGATCAGTTTGTGGACAGATCTATCCAGGTTTCACAACTACCTATCCAACCACCAACAAGCTAGGTGGCAAAATTATCTCTCCTCTATATTACCTGTCACAGTTGGTGTCCCACAAGGCTCAACACTAGGACCTCTACTTTTTACTATATTTACCAACAAACCCTACACCACTACTAACCTCATCACCATCGTTCAATATGCAGACAATTTGTCTCTCATCTCTGCTGCACCCTCACTCTCACAACTCCTAGGTATAACACAAAAATCCTTTTCAGCTATTGAATCCTTTCTCTCTATCAACTTATTCTCAGTCCAGATAAAACGAAATTAATACTTTTTTAAATAACAAATCTACTGAACATACTTCCGCTTTTCTTATCTACTCATCCAACAAAATCAAAACTGAACCAGTCTCACACACCAAACTGGTGTTACCATTGATAACAGCCTGAGATTTGGCAAACATCCAGCACATGGCATGAAAAAGCCCCACATAGTCCTAGGCTCACTCTACAGAGTAAAGACATTCCTAACTCCAACAAGCAATCAACTGCAAGGACTCACCTACTCTGCACCATACTATATGCTTTCCTATCCTCAAAAATTTGAAAAAAAAAAACAGACTTAACTAAACTTAAGGCATGTTACAACAAAATCTCCAAGTTTACTTTAAACTCCTCTTATAGATCCCACCACTGTGCTGCTCTCCACCAACTTAAATAGTTTGAGCTACCCAATCTATTATCTCTCAAATAACAACTGCACACACCATCATATACCAATCCGATAAATGGACAGATCTATAAAATCTGGTTCAAGCTTATCCCAATAATAGAACCCTGAGATCATCTGACAAATTTCTACTAAAACCTGATAAATCAAACATGTCCTTTGGAGAATCTCTATACTCTAGTGAAATATGCAGAATGTGGAATAGCATCCCTCAGGAAATCATAAATATTACAAACCCATAGAAGTTTAAATATCTCACAATTATGCTGGGTTGCATTCTTTACCAACCTTTGTAATAAGACAAGTAATCGATATAAAAAGGCTATGCCAACAAAAAATAATAAAGAAAACAGAGACAGATAAACCAATACTGTATTGGATTTTATACCCCATTGTTACTGTTAAACTAAAAGCATTCTGTAAAAAAATAGCAACATACCTTGACAAGAAAGCAGTTTAAAATTCAGATAAATCTCCTCAAAGACTATATATATATATATATATATATATATATATATATATATATATATATATATATATATACATACATACACCACTATGAAGCTCTCTGAATCCAGAGAGTCTCCTCACTATGATACAAGTTCATTAGCTATATGATTACCTTTACATATTGCAAATTCAACCCTCTGAGCACTGTGAGAATACAAATGAGGTGACAAATCATTAGCATTCCTGAATACCACAATTTGAGCTAAGTGCAGGGAATGTAAACATGATGTAGTGACCTACATGATGCATGGACGTGCCCTAGAACTTCAGAGACAAGTACTGAGAAGTGTTACCTGAAAATGGCTTGCAGGTGTCAATGATTATTCTGACTGCAGAAACAATCACTTTTTTACATTGTCCCCTATTTGTTACACACTTGCTGAAGGCATGTTAGGGAGAAAGGGATTACCAAATAGTCTGAAAGAACATTGACTGAGTTAGGGGAGCAACAATCCTAACATTCAACTGTTGTTTCTTTGAACTCAGTTCCTGCCTGTTACTAAAAAATGTGGTGCATAATCAAGGGAGTATATTACTCATGGATAAAGATGCCATATGCAATAAAATGAGATAGCATTTATCTTAGGAAAACATAGATAAGGGAATGAGGTATTGTAAATAAAGACAGGAATAAAGTTGCAGTGTTTGCACTCCTTTAATATTGTTTTCGTACATCTGTATCCTAACTGTTACAAATATCCCACTCATCCAGACATGTACTAGCAATTCGGAAAGGGCAAACTTCCATAACCTGTTTCCATTATACTTTAAATGTGACTTGATACAATTTCACAGTACATCTAATCTACTTTTGTTCCTTGTTAATTTATGTCTTTGTCTGTGGCAAATATGGGAAATAAACTCAAATGAGCATTCTTAATACCCTGGTTTGATCATTTAATTGTATGCAGGTTACTGTTGCAAGATAACAAAGTTGAGGAAACATTAGAAATGTAAACGTAAAGTACTGGTTTCAAAATGTGTCATTTTTTCCTTTATCTTCTGCACACAGGAGTCCCACTACTGCATGTTCCATTTTGTGTTGGAAATCTGTATACAAAAATATTTCCTGATATTTGTCATGTATAAGTTTTGTAAAAAGCATTCAAATGTTATATGTAGTAGTGAACAAATTTTATATATGTATATATATATATATATATATATATATATATATATATATATATGAAGGTGAAATGGTTATGCATTCTGAGGCATGAGTAACTTATTCTAAGCAATATAAATACTACTTGTAAGAAACGCTGTACACAACTAACACCAACCAAGCACAGCAAACTGGTCTGGGAAACATCCACCACCAGTACCAAAATGCCACAGCTCACAATAAGGATCCACGTAGCTCCAAAACAGGTTTATTAACGTCACAGATATTGGAAAAACACGTTTTCATTGAAAATATGACTTCTTCGGATAAAGCCAATACAAAATGCACTGCTTAAATACATACTACAATTAGTATAATTGAATAATTGATACATAGTACATTTCGTATTAAGGCAACAACCTATCTAAAAAAAATTTTTAAAAATACAAGTTATACAGATATATTTTGTAGAATATAAATGTATATGTTAAAATATGCATAAAAATATATATATAAATGATGACAAGTTTGCCAAAATGTGGAATACAATAAATATAAATGCAAAAAATATTAATGCAAAAAATATATACAAAAAATATATGTTATACAAATACATATTTGTTTTACATTTGAAGTTGAGTACAAATGTAAATACAAAACTAACAAATCAATTGTTAAAATATTAAAATATATTGAAATATGTAGTAACTATAGAACCTCACCCCTTTATATTTTCCCTGCCTTGAGTTTCAAGTAGGGAATAATAGAGATAGAATCATTAAGACCAGGGAACTTGTTAGATTCTAAAAATATCTGCCAAAAGGTCTCCCTATGGGCAAGCCTTGCTTCCAAGGTCCACCCCGAATGTCCTTAGGCACAGATTCCAATACAAAAAACATAAACATTGCTCCCTCACATAAAGTAGTATGCCTGTATAGAGCGTTTTTACTGTTTAATTTCTGAATATCATATTGATGTTCATAAATGCGCCATTTTAGCTGCCTTTCGGTCTTGCTGACATAAAATGCCTGGCAACACCGGCAGACAGCCAAATAAACAACTCCAGTGGAGTTACAGTTAAAATATTGAATCGCTGTAATACTCCTGTTTCTAGACTCCAAATACATATGATCATTGTGAACTATATATTTACATTGGGTGCAACGTCCGCATTTATATGTCCCTTTTCTCTGTCAATTGAAATGTGTTGTATGGTTGTCCTGTTCCAGAGCCCTCTTGATATTAAATCCCCTCCTAAAGACAGTTTTTAAAGCATTGCCCTTAAGGTTACTCAGATCAGTCAAATCCTAAAATGATTCCCATTCCCCTTCCATAATTTTTTTAATATGTGCTGCATTAGCACTATATTCCGTAATGAAGGCATAGTTACTATTGAATGCAGTTGGAACCATCCCACTGGAATTACTATTAACCACAAGTGTGCACTTACCTAGTATAGGACCAAATCTAGTAGGTCTGGCCTTCTGCACTTCATCCCGGACAGAATTGATCAAAGGAATGGGGTAACCCCTATCCTGAAACAATAATGCCAGTTTGTCACATTCTAAACCAAATTGTAGATCGTCCGATGTCATACGGGATACCCTGACATATTGTCCTTTCAAAATACCCCTTTTTTGAAATCTAGGATGTGAACTCTGATAATGGATGTAACTGTTGGAAAAAGTGGGCTTCCTGTAAATACAAGAATTAAACCCTTGTACTTCCTTAGTGAGTGTAACATCCAAATAATTAACACTGTCAAGGGACATATGATGTGTAAACCTCAAAAATGTAGTTGTGCCGTTGATATAGGCCATGAATTCATCAATTAATTCAACAGGCCCCACCCAAAATATGCAAATATCGTCCAGAAACCTGTTATAGTGAATCCAATATTTGCAGAATTCACTATTGAAGACGAATTTTTTCTCCCATACTGACAAAATAATGTCAGCATAGGTAGGGGCACAGTTGGCTCCCATAGATACTCCAGAATTCTGTTTAAAATACTCTCCAGCAAAATAAATAAAATTGTTACCCAAGACTAACCCTAGTAACTCAAGCACCATTGACACATCATTGTTTGTAACCCCTGGGCATTCCCAGAGGGCCTCTTCCATCCAAAGTAAACCAATATCAGGTGGAATAACGGAAAAAAGATCAACCACGTCAATAAGTTAAAAATAAGCTAAGCAATATAAAGAACTAGTAAGCACATTTTAGCAGTATTTAGCATATTTAAACCAATTGCTCGTAGCTGAGCACCGCGTTAGCAAGCACAATGTATTTGCGCACAGCTGCACACTGCGCTAACCAGTGCAAATACCACTTATTTGCTCATAGCTGTGTACTGCGCTAACCAGCCCAACATCGGGCAATGTCAAGCAACGTTGGGCAAAGTCGGGCAAAGTTGAGCAAAGTCGGCTAAACACGGCCACACTTCCTTTACTGTACCTTGACCATTCAGGTCTGGCCAGTAGGAAAATAAAAAGCAGTGACATGGCTTGAACTCAGGAAACTGTGCACTATAGTCACAGTACATAACCAATAAGCCATGACAGCATTTCATAAGCATGCACTTTCTATAGACACATATCTATCAAAGGAATATTAAACATTGCTAACATCAGCTAAACAGGTGTGCCTACAGCTGAGTTTTTTCAAAACTGGCCAATCACAAATAAGTGCAGGAAATGAAGCATATTTAAGCTCCACAGGTGGGTATACTTGCCATAACTGGTTGTAGCTCCCTCCTGCAGTCAGCATGGCTTGTGTTGGAGAAGGCACTCGGTTTCGAGTGCAATGCTGGGGCATTGAAGAGACCAAAGTAATGGTTTGGCTCCTTGACCACAATCATGAGGAAAGACTCCTGCGGGGCCAGTACCAGGGCACCCAATATAAAATGGAGGCCTGGAACAGTCTAGATCATGATCTCACCAGTGCCACTGGCATTCCTCGGACTGGTGAGCAGGTCAGGCACCATTGTTCTGACCTGAAGAAACGTAAGGAGAATCAACTGGACCAGTGGATCCAGGAGTCCCATGCAATGCCTAATGCCCCAGTACTGAGTAAGTAGCCATTGTATTAAGTAGTTAAGAATTGCTATGCTTGTCTATACTATGGATAGGTATGTCTCAATATCACTGCATTTATTTCACAGCTGTAGGTGCCCGGGCAATGAATCAGCAAGTCCATGAAGATGCTGCAAAGGCTGTGTCATCAGGCAGGTTAGTAATTATTCTACATGTACTGTTATAAAAAATAAATGAGAGAGCCTTCAAAAAGTGTTTTAACCCAATAAATAAAGGTGTAATAACCCTTTAATAAATGTATAATTCCTGGAGTGTGTCTGTGTCATTTTTTTTTATATATTGTTTTACTGTTGCATTTTACAAATAGTATTGTTGTATTAAGCAGTGTTAACCCACACTTGGGTAGGCCCATATAACGTGGATGAAGGGAGTGCCAGTAGCTTTTATGCATATTTACAGCCCTCAACTGTTGGTTCATGCCCAGCATGTACAGGTTAATCTGACACATGAGTAGCTTGGTATTTTGTTCCCCAGAAATGTTGGTGTGCTGACAGAAAAGTAGGGAGCTGTTAACATATAACTGATACTTTCACCTGAACATATCTAGATAATTATATGAAAGTAGAGCTGCAGTGTACCATCTTAGCAGTAGTGTGTGTGAGCAACTCTCAAAATATGTAGCAGTAACATCTGCAATATAATGATCTAGCAAAATCCCATTGCACAATATAAGGACATTGGGTAGTGTAATAATACATGTAAAGGACATATAACTGCAGTTAATAGGAATGTAGTGAAAACTAGAAGGATATATACGTTGTTAACTGAGCTATCCTTTTCCACCCTACTGTATGTGCATAAAAAATGCAATTCCACACCTCAATCGGTATGTCTAATCTCAAAACATTTGTTGGGAGATATGTCCTATTGGTTTATAAATATTTGCATTTATTTCTATGAATGTGCCCTGTTAAAATACCACAGTATTGGTGGCCTGTTGCCATCAATTCAACCTGCATGCTGTTGTAATGTCCACTATTGTTCTATATATGCATGTGTTATGCTTGCTTTTCAACTGTTGAAAATCTGGTGTGTTGGGTTAATGGGAATACTTCTGCATGCTGTTATAAGTAATTGGGAATGCTGTTGACTGTTACCAACCCATATCTTTATTAAACTCTCCAAAACATAGTTTGTATGTGAAGGCCGGTCCCAGTGGACCCACCTGTCCTACCTCAGCTGGCCATGGCACCTGGCATCATCAGGTCCACTGCCCAGCCTGGGACCTCCTCCTCCATTGGCCCTGTGCCACCTTCGGGTGGAAGCGCTGCAGGGGATGGGGCTCAGCCCCCCCCGTGCAAGCATGGGCAGAGGAGGGCTACCTATCACCCTTCGAACGGTCCGGGCTTTGGTGCGTAGAGAGATTGAATGTTCTGTTGCAGAACCTCTACACTAGCTTGAGGCAAGAGTGGCACAACTCCCGGGTCAGTCTACCCCTCCTACACAGCCCCCAGCACAGCCACCCTCTGGGCTGTGAAGGTGCAGTGGTGACTGCCCCTGGGTGGTGACCTCAGTCCCACTGTTTCCATCTGTGGGCTCATGGGCTTGCGATTTCCAAACATCCCTCCCTGTCAAAGGTGCTCACCCACCACATGTCATATACCGCCCCTGAATGCATCTTGTTTGTCTTGTCTGTTTACCTCCCCAACCTACCTCCACAAATATACCTACTTTCCCTAACCCACATTCCACTCTCACCTGAAATAAAAAGGGCAATCTGCTCCCAAAATAAAATGACGCCCCATACATAGCTGCCCATTTTGCACACATGTCGACTGGACACATAAAATGTAATTTAATTGGCATTACAACATACTTTGTTGTCCTCACCCCTCTCTCTGGGGTTGAAGGTTTCATATCTACCTCCAAATTTATTCCATATGCACAGCTGTTGCTGTTAAAGAAATGGACAGTTATGGACCTTCCCTACTCCCGTCCTGCACATCCCAAGCTACTTTCCATACTGTTTTCCCTCTTTGTGCCCCTTTTTCACCACTTTCCTATCTCCCAATTTTTCTTTTCTTTCAAAGAAATGAGCACGGGGCTTAGCGGGAGTAAGCACTATTAAGCAATCATTAGTGGGTTTGCGCGAGTGTGTGCTTGTTTGCTCTTAGCTAAGCATTACTAAGCATCGCGCAAACCCATGCAAACCTGCTTACAACTGCTGAAAAGTGCCTTAGTCACTCTGTATTTGAGGCCAATTCTTCTGCTCAGGAGCAAAATAAAACACCTCTGTCAGTCTCGAACCCTGGACCTTTTACACACTATACAACATGAAGTACCACTTAGCCACGGTAGATATACAAGTTGGTGCTGAAATAAATATATCATGCATCAGAATGAATGAATGCAAAGGAAAAATAGGAATGGCCATACCAAAGAACTTGTTCTGTGGATCTTTACCAACAGTTGATGTGGGATTACATTACATGACTGTGATAAGAGAAGCAGCCATTCTAGCAGGAAATAATGTTACACCATCACTTTACAACCCCACACAGTATCACAGCAGGACAAACAGTGGCATATCTGTTTAGGGCAGAGGCCATACCTGCCAACTGTCCCTAATTTTCAGGGATGTCCCTGATTTTGAAACAAATTTTAGCTCTGTCCCTCTGAATCCCTCCTAAAACTACAGACTTTGGCCAGAAAGGTGGTGAATTACACTTAATGAATAATGACAATAATTAAGAGTTAGACACTTCTTTTACTTCAGAAAAGGAGTATTAGTTCATATGCTCTGATTCTCTCAATGTTTCAACTTAATGGCACTAACATTTTAAAGGTGTCTCATACTTTTTCCTTACTTTTCCCTGAGTCGGTTCAAATATGTACCTGAGTGTTTGAGAGGTCTGGCAGAGGCAGAAACACAGAGGCATATCAGCCTTGCTGCTGTTACACACTGTGCAAATAGCTTTGGAAGGAGTTTCGGAAGCATACCCTTATGTAGGAATACAACATTGAAATACAAATGGATGTAGCCATGTACTAGTAGCAACCAACTGTAACAATGCTATTGCTCTATTGCTGAAAAGACCTGTGTGGTGCACAGACAAAAAATAACAGGCTATTTTCTGGCTACCATGTGGATAGGTCCACAGTTGGGAGTTACGCAGACTACTTGCCTTGATAAACTAACATGTACACAGCAATCGTCTAAGTCCAGCAAGATAAAATCCACACAATAATACTTACACTTTCTGTACTTCTGCACCCCTACCCAAATGTAGAATATACCTGTGTGTGCAGGGTCTACCAAGGATGTAGGTAAGCATACTCACAGTACTGACATGTGTCCAGTTTTTCTGAGCAGCTTGTGCTAATGTCAACACTAAAAAAGCACAAACTGTTTAGAACTGAGTAAATGAATATTCACAATATAGCAGTTCACAAACAATTCTTGTGCCAAAGGAATACATCTCAATAACTAGCTTTGTATGGCAGTTAATTGTAAAAGTTGAAAAGAAAGTACATCTTTCCATGTACCTTGGGGTAGCATTTTTTGGGGTGAGTACATTTCTACACTGACAAGTGGGTACTGGAAACAGCAACATTAGGTCTGAGTACAAAATGTAAATCTCTGGCTACACCCCTGGCTTCTGATATAAGAACTATACCAACCTTCTGTCTTAAACAATGATGTCCACAGCAAACAAGGATGATCTCCATCTTGGAAAGCTGAAAGGCCCACGCCTACCTGAGTTAACAATTTATAGTACTGGGATGCTATGACAGTGATTACTGCAATTACTACACAGTAGGCTGCATGCAATTTGCAAGTGGTGGCCACTAATTGGTGCAGAGGCCATCACATGCTCATGTGCAAATACCTACAAAAGCAGGCTGCAATCTCTGCCAACAAACTCAATCACTCTATTGCAGAGACTGACAGAGAGAGAGAGAGAGAGAGAGACAGAGAGAGAGAGAGAGAGAGAGAGACAGAGAAAAGGAAAAAAAAGAAATATTACCAAATCATACAAAGGAAAGGTATGTGACACATATGTATTTACTGGCATGTAGTAGATGTTATTGAAGAATAGTCTACATAATGTTAACCATTCATATGTGGCAGCAGTACCTATTTATGCATAGATGTTCTGCTTAACTAATGCAATGGATAATACAGTGTGTATCTGTGGGCAGTGGGACATACCTGTGAAATGTGTAGCTCAGCATTAAATGTCAAAGATCTGATCCATGATATCTGTGTTCTGTACAGTAGTGTGGCCAATGGCTGTTGGGGGTATTAGCGCTGACATTATATAAACATGGGTGTGACAGAACAACACATGCATGATAGTCATATTAAAGTGTAGGTTAGCATTGGCAACTGCTGTAGCAGTCTAGTATGCTTATCTAGCATTTGTAGCCATATATACCCCCCTAATGTTAGTGTGTGTTCATAGGTGACACCTGTTTGTGTTGCAGCAAGACCCAAAAGTTCAGCTGTGAGGTTCACGGACTTACAACAGTGTGGACCTTGTGAGTGTATGCCACACATATATGGAAAAATATATATGTGTCATATATATTCACATCTGTATATGTGCATAGAGCAGGGGACATATTGCAACTGTTTGTAAAAGGTGGAGATATATATGTTGGTGAAGGTTAGTACGCGCATATTTGTATGTAGGTTTTGGTGTGTGACAAACAAAACAGCATACAGTGCTGGTATATGACATGTGGTGGTTAAACACTGTGGGTGGTTTGTTCAGTTTGTAATGTTGAAGCCAGTGAGGCCTGCTAAAGCTACCTGGGCTGTGAACACCTTCAATGCATTTATCCCAAAACTGTGTGATTTTATTACATTACTGTACACCTCACATCCTTTTTATAATTGATATTCTCACTATGAAAGGTGAAATGTATATGTGTATATGTATATATATATATATATATATATATATATATATATAGAGAGAGAGAGAGAGAGAGTTATATACACTCATACACACTTACATCTACGTGTTGCAATAGATTCTCTGTACTGTTAACTGACTGTGATGGTCAATGTGTTTGTGAATACATCAAAGATATGTATCTGTTCGATAGCTTAGTGGGAAACTGTTTATGTCATGGTATTATGAGTCCTTGCTTTGATCCTAGCAAAAGGTGCATATTCTGTTGCTAGGCAGAAAACGTGCTATTGCATACAGTGTGATTAAGTCCCTTGGTTTTAACTAGGGTGTGTCATTGGAGGCTAAAGCACTACATCTATGATTATTGAGTGGTACTGATGTTGATTCCAAATCCTGTGTGTACTGTAGTACTACTTCAAGCTCTGGGCCTGCACAGCAAAGTATGGTGTATGTCCACATTGCTTGCATCCACTGTTTTGTGTGGTCCCTGTATTCATCACAGATTACATTTCTCAAGATTAAGGTTGTCTAAGTACTGACACACAGTACTGTATAGTACACACTGAAAGCTTATCTGGGTTGTCATACCTTTGTGTCCTGTAATTATGTCTGATGTGTGTGTGCGTATGTCTGTAATATGTCCTTTGACATATGTGTGGTAAAACATAACTGCGTATCTAGCAACATTCATAGTGTTCTACAGCAGTATGCAACCTATATACCCAATTTTGCACATATTTTGGACATGGGTTTGCCATTAACAAGTTGTGTGGTATATTAGTAATACATTTACTGGACCTTAAACTCATTGTGATGGATGATAGATTTCTTTACACATCAGCTTGATGTATATCTGCTGTGACTAGGTGGTGCATCTTTTTGCATACAGTGTGCCAGGTACTCTTGTATAGTCTTATATAGTGATTTTATTTTGTTGCTGTGCAGAACATGGTTCATTAGATTGAGAGTGAGCCAGGCACTTCCAAGCAGTTGTGGGGTGAGCAGTGATAAGTCGCAGTTAAAGTGTTTCACTCTCGGTTAGCTAATAGTTTGCTATATATGGCACTTCAGTGATATCTGTACTGTATAATGCTAAATGTGCCATATGACTTGCTCAGACATATTTTCATATTTATGTCTTCCAGGGATCATGGCACATCGCAGGAATGCCATTTACAGTAGTGCTGAAGATAACACAATTACTACCAGTATGATTCAGCACTACAGTCTCATGTTCTCACGAACCAGCCAGGGCCAGCAGCAGCGTACTGCAATGTGGCAAGATGTTGTCCACAGAGTAAATGAAGTAGGCCTGCATAACCAGACATATGAGCAGGTATGCCACTACTGCAGTGATCTTCTCAGTCATGTCCGTCAGCGTGCTGCTGATGTGCTGAGACAACAGCTTGCAACAGGAGGTGGTGTTAATATCCATCCCCCCCTCACCAGAGTGGAGGAGCTGCTTCTGAGCCTGGTGACAGCTGCCCAACAACAACAACAGCAGACATACACCATGATGGAGGTTGGAGCCACCCAGCAAGCACACATGGAACATGCAGGTAACATGGCATATCTGTAGACTACTGTTATCTGTATTGGTAGATCATGCATATGTGAGATGTGGAATGTGTCGTTAAAAGATGTGGAGCCTGTTGTTGTGCAATACTGATCATTTGGAACATAATCTGTAGCCCTGTGAATGTAAACTGTTGTTGTACTGTAAGATTGCAAACACACAGTAGCAATGCCACAGTTGTGGCCACTGACAAACTATCTCATCTTTATGTAGGTCCCTCTGGGGTGACATCAAGGCAGTGGACAGATGCTGGTGAGTGTGTTCTACATTTATTATTGTAAATAAAAAGTGCATGTCATAGTTAAGGTGTAGGCCATCTACACATGTAACACACCTACCCATAATGCATGCTGTGCATGTTTGGTGTAAGACCACACACATATCACTAATGTGATTAGCTGCCTCAAACACATGCAATACCCAGACCATCTCAAACAAATGTGGCTAGACTGCAATGACCATTGGATAGGCACAGTTGATACTCAACATGCACATAACATACACATCTATGTCATACACAGAGCATTTTAACATGCTACACATAAAGTATTCCCAATCCCTCTGTAAAGACACACTCAAGTATCCAAAATCTCATCCACACATTACACATAATGTACCTGATGGGTAGAGACGTATCACGGGGCATTTAAACACTCTGCAACACACTACACATTCATGTCAGGGAATGCTCCTTATTGGCCTCCTTACAAACTCATGTAACAACTGGTTGTGAAATGGTGAATGTAGCCAAGGTAGTACATTTCCGGTACAGCATGAGTAGTGCTGGTTTGGGAAACATTTGTAGCCTTGAGTGACCACATGATGCTTTATGATGATGGCCTATGGTACTATACCTCATCCAGTTATTGTAACCACAGTACTACACATAGCTTTCATTGCCATACACCTTGCTATACACCTTAATGTTGCATGTGTGCACACATATGCACCTCTAAATAATATGCACACCAGTCACCATTTGCACAACTGACACATATATGTCTTGTGATGCTATTGAGTGGCTAGGTCATATGACATACATTGGATATGTGTAGTGTTTAAATATGCAGTTGTGTTTTAGCTTGCCATGTCATGGATGACACTGGCATGTCCACAATGTGATCTACACTCACCCTAAGTACCGTACATTGGGTATGTGGCCGAATGGTATTCCATCAATTATCCATTCATCACTGATGATGTTGTGTGAATACTCGTCATGCATGTGCTAAAAATGTGTCTACAATTATTTGCTAAAGACACAGAGGCTGTAATCAGCATTGGATACCTATCTGACACACAGATACACATCTAGCCATGGTATGTACACCTGTTTGTTATGGAGCACAGTACATTACAGAGTTTTGAATACCTGCACAGCAATGTTGTGTACGTGTATGCATTGTGTTCCAGGGGGAGGCACATCACCTAATAACAAAACACATGCATCAAAGCCATGTATACTGTTAGTAACAAGGACTGTCTACACTTGCACTGCAAGATGTTGAGAAACACATGTCCTGCATGCTGACATGTGTGATATGACTGTTTTGTTTGTGATACTGTACCCCACCATCACCTGCTATTGTGTATTTTCTGAGATTGCTGGTGTTGTGTGTATCTGCTTTAGGGAGGAGTGTATTTTTGTGTGTCTGCATGTGTGCATGTGTGCATGGGTGCATATGCGCATGTGTGCATGTGCACATGTGTGTATGTGTGCATGAGCGCATGTGTGCATGTCTGCATGTGTGCATATGTGCATGTGGTCTGACATCATGTTCAGGTCTTAAAGTGTGATTCCTGTTTTCCTCTCACAGGTGTCAAGGTGGGGCTGGTTCAGTATAGCAGGGAACCTGATGTCACTGAGACAGACAGTGATCATGAGGATAGTTGTGTTGAGGCACAGGCAGGTTTGTCAGGGTCTCTTGTTGGGCCACCAATTGACAGTACACAAGTCTCCACCCCATCCATGCACACAGTCATACTGCCTGTACATCCATCATCACCATTGCCCTTAGCTGAGGGACAGTGTACGGTTGGCACTGGCCAGGACAGTGTGGTATCTATGGCACATGTATCAGGACACAGCAGCCATAGCCAGATGTCTGGAATGGTACCACATAGGCAGATGCCCAGGGGTTCTCAACAGAGCATTGCTGGCCATCATGCCCCTGGCAGATGTGCCACACCTCTTTCTACCACACGCATGTTTCAGGCTGTCATGGAGGCACAGACATGAATGGAGCGGTACACAAGACAGGGACTGAGAGGACAGAGGGCTCATAAAACCTCTGTAAATGACAGTACCCATGACCTAGCAGGTGCCATACGTAATTACACCGAGGTCATTGATAGACGTTGGGGTGAGACATTGGATGTCCTTCACAATGTCATGTACATGTGTCAGGACAGTGCAGGACAGTTGAGACATTGACATGGATGTATGCCAGCAACATCAGCAGCTGGAGGTCACAGTGGACGTCCAGCAAGTCACAGTCGCTCCCGTTGTGCCAGTACCAGCCCCAGCAATGTTGGGGGGGCTGTCCATAGACCGTCCTAAAAGACCACATGCACGTGGCTCTGGCCAGTCCCAGCAGGGACCTGGAGCCAGTGGACATATGTCAACCTCTTTGGATAGTACGCAGTCTGGATTAGTACCTGATACTGTCTGAAGCACCCCTGCCAGGCACAGGTTCCGAATCCATGGCCAGAGATGGTGATCTGTAAAGCCTGCCAGGTACAGTCTTTAGCTGTCTCATAAATCCCCATATATGGCAGCCACATGGTGGAACTGTGTGCATGCACACACACACACACATAAACCAGAAACCTAGGGCAAACATATACCTGCACACATTACATCAACATTGGCCCATAACAGTACTAATGGCCCTCACACACACACTCACACACACACCTTGATTGTATGGCTCAGTGTAGGCCTCTGGCAAACCAAGAATACACCCAGTGCATATGATGAAACCTGTGCCACCTCCTGTCATCTGTAACATTGATGCAGGAACAGGCTAACATGGTGCTGATGCACAGAGTGACTTTAATAAAGTATAGCAATGATTGAATGTGTAGCATGTTGTCAACAGTAAAGTGTAGTGATATCCTTGAAGGTGTAGCTGAGCAGGCATGATGCATTAAAGCTGTAATTAGCAATGTTGTATTTTTCCACCAGTGTTTATTCCAATTGTGTTTTGTTTGCCCATGTGTTACTTGGCTGATGTGTGTAGTTGTGTCAGCATGTATTATACAGTGGACAGTAAGTGTGGGGTGTGTGCAGCACAGGTCTGCAGGTGTACATTTGTGAACATGGTGGAGGTGCACTGTCTGCATTTATGTGCATATTGGACACATGGGCAGGGTGACATGCCCTGTATTGGCCAGTGTTAACACTCCATACTTTCTATTGGTGGCCAGTATGCATTGTACTACACACATTTTGGAACTTGAGTACACATGTGTGTGTATGACACGGGTTGACACTGTGCTGTGGGTGATGCTGGTGTTCTATCTGCCATTGGTTTGCATTACTAAGGTTAACACTGTCCCAGCTGCATAATCCTTTATTAATGCACACTGTTAACCTACAGGGTTGCATGGACAGTGCTATCACAAAAGGGATAACTTCTCTGGTCAGTATTATTGGGAAAATGCAATCCCTCAATAAACATACAAGACAAGCTTCAAAATAGAAAATGGCAAGGATTCCAAAGACAACACTAAAGCTTTCTTCAGTGTTGTTCATAATCTACAGGGGAAATCTCAGATTGGGTCACAGTTAATGTAAATGGTCACAAAGTACACTTATGTGACTGACATTACCAGTTCCTTGTCAGACAGTTTGAATGCGGATTTCACCACCCTGTCATTACACAAGGGCCATATTTCCAGACCTGAAGAATGTAAAACCTGATGATTCACAGACACTCTAGTTAAAACATCTCTTTAACAAAGTACACACCACAGTGGCAATAGTACTGGACAGTGTCCCTGGCTGTGTCATACACAAGCTGACATATGAAGTCACAACTCACCTAAATGCTCTGTCCAGATGCAGACTCTATACAGGTTAAATACTTGTGGAATGACACACAGTAATGGTGTTCACAATCCACAAGGGTTGAGCTACAATGTCTTCTTCTTCTCCTTTCGGATGCTCCCATTAGGGGTCACCACAGTACATCATTGCTTCCTGGCCTCTGCATCTTGTGCTACCACACCATCCACCTGCATGTCCTCACTCACCACAGCCATAAACCTCATCTTAGGCATTCCTCTTTTCCTGTTACCTGGCGGCTTCATCCTTAGCATCTATTTCACATTATACTCTGCATCCCTCCTCAGCACATGTACAAACCAACTTAATCCTGCCTATATGGCATGGTCTACTAACCATCAAACCTGGCCTGACCCTCTAATATACATATTCTTAAACTTGTCCACCCTCATCACACCCAGTGCAAATGTTAACATAAATTGATTAAGGGTAGAACTACAACAGGTCCTGGAAACTCTCACCCTATAAGCCAGACCAATGTTATCTGGAAGGCTGTGGAGCACAGCATTATGGAACTCATTAACAGAGACATTATGAACCTGCAAACACTGCACCATACCCACTTAGGTTCTCTAAAGGCCAGATCATGGCTCTTACACCTAGTAGACTTCAAGCCAGTCAACAAGGCTATAGGTGAGGGAGGGGAGGTCAACACAGCCAAGCTATAGCTCACCAGCAATTTATACCCATCCCACACACTGGTGTTATACATAACCACAACAGACTGACCATAGACGATTGCTAGATGATGGCTTGACAACTGATGCACAGATGTAGGACACACAGTAACATTTGCAGCCTCCATGTACTATTCTATGCCAGTAACAAGTGGTATTCACCTGCACTCAGTCCTGGGACCACTCCTGTTTGGCAAATAGCTTTCTTAGGTACAAGCAAACACAGTAGGGATATGTCTGCCCACATTTGATGACAATGCATACTGTGGGCTATACTTTATTCTCCAGATGACACACACATCCTCCAAAAGGGTATCATACAGACAGATACCTGGTGTCAAACTCATGCTATAAAGCTATAAGCCAAAGAAAGCATAGTTATCCACTTTTAGAAAACAAAGTATCCCCAGTGTACCATATAGGTAGCAGCCCCCAAAATGTGGAACAGGTACTAATGTATACACAGAGCCATGTGTTAAGTCATCTCTCCTTTGATAATCACATTACCAAAGGGTTTTGGAAATCCCTCTGTGGAGCACATAAGCAATAAAGGGTTTGCATGCAGATCCACAGAGGCTGTTGCAGACCTATAATGATTAGTCATCTTTGCCAGACTTTGCTTGCTTTGGAACAGGTTTCAAATATACCTCAAGCATAAACCCTCACTCACACTCTTTAATAGAAACCGGGATGAGTGGATGCAAAACGGAAGATGTAGCCCAGAGATCACTGCAGTGGCTAAGCTTGTCACAAGCATGCAGAAGTGACCTAAGGTCTGGAAAATGCCAGCATGCTCTGGCAAAGATAACACATGCATTCATGGAGAAAGCAGAGTACCCCCCTATGAAATTCTTCAGGTCACATGTATGTATATGGATTTGCCCCACAGCTACCTTACATGTGTAATGCACATACAGTTGTCATTGTGATGTGTCATACACTAGAAAAATCAAAACGCACTCCACATTGGCCAACGGTGTCACACACCTCAAGTCTAAGCATGCACAGTCAGCAAGTGCGAGATTCAAACTCTTTCCTAACTGCATTATGATATCGCAGCAGTATGCATTTACACAACGCACTATACACATTATTAGTATTTCATTTTTCCGCAGGTATATTTGTAGGATGGTGACATCATCAGACTTGACAAAGTCAAGTATACCACTTTTAAGGGGTGTGAGTAGTCTCCAAAAAGGTTGTTTTTTTCCCAGGGAGACACACACACAGTAGGCAAATACAGGATTCAAATCCCTACCTAACTATATTATGATTTGACAGCAGCATGCATTTACACGATGCGCTATACACATTATTGGAATTTTAATTTTCCACAGGTATATTTGTAGGATGGTGACATCATCAGACTTGACAAAGATGAGTATACCACTTTTAAGGTGTGTGAGTAGCCTCCAAAAAGGTTGCTCTTCCCCAAGGTGACATACATTCTCACACAGTTGGCAAGTGGAGAATTCAAATCTTTACCTAACTATATTATGATACTACAGCTGTACACCTTTACATGACACACTGTACACATTACTGGGGTTTGATCTTTCCACATGTATATTTGTAGGATGGTGACATCATAAGACTTGACAAAGATGAGTATACCACTTTTAAGGGGTGTGAGTAGTCTCCAGAAAGGATGCTCTCTCCCCAGGGAGAGACAGACAGACACACACACACACACACACACACACACACACACACACACACACACACACACACACACACACATACACAGTTGGCAAGTGCGATGTTCTTAATCCATAGTAAGTACATCTTTACACTTCAACAAGCAATATGGAGTTACATGGTGCAGTACAGACATTACTTGCTGACAGTCTACACAGAGGTTTTTTTCACATTTGCTAACCTCAGCAGGCTTATCATGCTAGGTGTATTGTGAGTGTATTGTATGCATAGGCTATGACCATATCATATATGGGTTGATGCACCACATGCTGGCACACACAGGGTCAAACCTTGAGTAGCATCTTACCTTCACCATGATACTGCAATATAACAGAAAGATGATAAACTTCAAAAATTGGCTGAGTTTCTGGTGTCATTCAAAGGGGATCCAGTCTCTGTCTGCCTTTGGTGACATGATAGACAAGCCTTGTTGCTTCGCTACAGATGGTTTGCACCTGTCACCCCTATGCTTCTGAATACTGACCAAGGCTCTTGCTGTCCCCAAATTACCTTTTTTAGGTGAGGCTCAAAGGTTCATAGGTAGGTACTAGGCTATCGGCCCTGGGGCATTTACAAGCCCAGCCAAAAAGGTACCCTGGCTTTTGCCACCCAAGAAATGTATTTTCCTGTGCCACTGTTGAGCAGAGACACAGACGTGATCCCCAGGGTGAATTTCCTATTTCCCATACAATCATTAAGATTTTTCTTGAAGAGTGCTAACGAGGAGCTTTGTTTGATATAGATAGGTAGTTTATTCTGGAGTATGTGAAGTATCTGGGTCTGGAATCTATCCCTCTGGCATGTTCTGTTTATTGTGGTAACAAGGTTTAGGTCCCTAAAGTGTGTAGGTTCATAGGTAGGTACTAGGCTATCTGCCCAAGGGCATTTATAAGCCTAGCCAGAATGTGTTGGCTTTCGCCTCCCTTTTAAATTAGTTTCCTGGGCCTCTGTCTAGCAGGGCCACTCAAGTGATCCCAGGGGTAAATTTACAATTTCCCATCCACTCGTCAAGATTCCTCTTGAAGAGAGTCTGCGAGGGGCTCTGCCTAACATCAGCTGTGATTCTGTTCCAGAGTGAGTGAAGTCTCTGGGACAGGAATCTATCCCTCCAGCACGTCCTGTTTATTGCTTTGCTGAGGTTTAATTCACTGGAGTGTGTGGCTCTAAGAGATTTGTTTTTCTTGAGGAGGAGCATGTCCATTAATTCTCGGTTGGACATGGCCTTATACATCAGGCATAGATCACCTCTGAGCAGGCAGTAAGCAACCAAGTAGAGCTGGAGTTTCTTTAGTTGAGCTGCATAGAGCATCTCTTTGAGGCCCATGATCCTCTTGGTGAGGTACTTCTGTGGTCTTACCAGCTGTTGCATGTGCCAGTTAAGGTACACACCAAATGGGGCATTGTACTCTATTATGGGCCTAATGCATGATGAGTAGATGGGCACAATGACCTCTCTTGATCTAGAGGTGAATCCTTTCGTGATTAGGTGGGCTACATAGAAGGAATATCTAACTACTTTGGCAATGTGATTATTAAAGGAGAGGTTACTATCTACCTGGGTCCACAGGTCCCTAATTACATTTTCCGTACCTAGTGGATTACCACCTATGTGGAAATTTGTGGGAACTTTGTTTTTTCCAAAGGGGATGACTATGCATTTTTTGGCATTCAGCTTGAGGCCATGGTTTTGACACCAGGTATCTGTCTCTGAAAGACCCTTCTGGAGGATGTCTCTGTCAGCCAGAGAGTCAATTATGGCCCCCAGTTTGCAGTCATCTGTGAACTTGGCCAGCCATAGTCCTCCGATGCTTGCCTGTACCTCAGAGAAGTATATATTGAACAGGAGGGGTCCTAGGACTGAGACCTGTGTGATGCCACTTGTGACTGGTTTAGAGTCTGATATGGCACCTGCAACTCTGACCATATATGTTCTATCCATGAGCCAGTTGGCCACCCATCTCATGACATAGGGGTTAATGTTCAAGCTGGTAAGCTTGTCTATGATGCCAGAGTGGGGAATGGTGTTAAAGGCCTTAGTGAGGTCCAGGTAGGCTGTGTGGACTACCTTCCCTTCATCTATGGCCTTGCCTTAGTAACTGTTTCAAAGAAGTCAACTAGGTTTAGGAGGCAGGATCTGCCTTTAACAAAGCCAAATTGGGTAGGGTCCAGTGTCTGGAGGTTCCCAATGTCTCTGTTTATGAGTTCCATGATAATTCGCTCCATAGCTTTGCAGACCAGTCTGCTCAGGCTTATAGGGTGATAGTTCCCAGGTTCTGTTGTGGCGTGGTGGGATTACTGCTGCTGTATGCCATTCTTTGAGTAGATAGCCTGTGGTAAGGCTGAGTCTGAACAGTGAATTTAGGTGAGGGTTTAGTTCCTTTTGGAGCTCATGTAAGACACAGCCTGTGACACCATCCGGTCCCATTGATGCTGTGTTCTTAGCTTTGGAGAGGGCTGTTTTTACCTGCATGTCCATGATGTCTGGGGCTCTGCATTCTTCTGGGATGGACACAGGCCCTTTTGTGCGTGAGGAGGGGTGAAGTTTGCACTAAACTTGACCGCCAGGATGTTGGCAATATCAGTTGGTTTAGTGTATTTTTTGCCATTTTGCAGTAGCTCAAAGCATATCTAAGAGTTGCCACCTAAATGTTTGATATAGCTAAAGAAGGCTTTGTGGTTATCTTTAGATTCCTTGGCATTTTTTCTTTAGAATCTGGCCTTGGATGATTTTATGAGCGATCGTAGTTTCTTGCTAATAATGATCAGTGATGCCTTTCCTTTTTGGAATTTTGCTCTATCATGTAGTAGTTTCCTTCATCTGTTGTATAGCTTATTTATGGCCAAGAACCACCAGACTGGTTTCCTCTTTTTGGAGGATTGAGTCTTGGTTTTACTCGGGATGGCTTCATCCATGCATCCCTGTATATGCTCATATAATGCACTTGTAAAGGATTCTGCGGATTGAATAGCATTATCCTGTAGAAAGGGGGCTTTGCACTTTGGTCTTGAGAAGTGTGAAGTTTGCTTTTGAAAAGTTTTTCACAGTAGTTTCCTTGACTGGGGGTGGGGTTGGGATGTGGATGTCCAGTGTGATTACTTTATGATCTGAACTTACCAGCGAGGGGTTTACCTCTGGTGTGGAACACTGATCCCCCATGTTGGTGATTATCAGGTCCAGAATTTTGTCACCTCTAGTGGGCATGGTGACCAGCTGTTCCAGAGTGTTTGAGTTTATAAACTCAAGGAAGCATTGGTCAAAGCAGTTTGTACTTAAGTAATTCTCCCAGTCAATGTTTGAGTAGTTGAAATCTACTAATATCATGGTGTTTGGTAGGACCTTTATACTTTCCAGTGTTCTCAGGAATGCTGATTGTGGGTCTTGAGAAAAGGCAGGTGATCTGTAGCAGGCTATGATCTGATAAGCAGCTTTGCCCTTTGTTAGTTGCACTTGGATGGTCTCCAAGGCCTCGTGCTGTGCCACTAACCTGGAGGTGTGGGTATCCTTTATGAAAATGGATACGCCCCTCCTTTTGTATTTTGGTCCAGGTTTTGGGGCTGAAGCTCAGAGAGATTGGGATTTCTTTAAGTGGAGCATGTCCAACAGCTCTGTGTTTGACATAGCTTTGTATGTTAGGCAGAGATCACCTCTGAGTAGGCGATATGCTACAGAGTAAAGCTGGAAAGTTTTGAGACAGTCTGTGTAGGGCATGTATTTGAGGCCGCTAATCCTCTTTGTGAGGTATTTATGCGGGCTTTCCAGTTGTTGTAGATGTCTTGTGAGTTACATACCAAAAGGGGCGTTGTACTCTATAATGGATCTAATGAGTGATGAGTAGAGGGGAACAATGACCTCTTTTTTCTGCATGAGATACCTTTTGTGATAAGGTGTGCCATGCAGAAGGATTTCCTGACTACTTTGGCGATGTGATTATCAAAGAAGAGTCTAATGACCACCTGTGTCCCAAGGTCTCTTATCACACTTTCAGTGTTAGGTATACCACCGCCTATGTTGTAGTTCATGGGTACAGAGGTTTTACCAAAGGGGGTGACAATGCAATTTTTGGCATGGAGCTTGAGGCCATGGCTTTGACACTAGGCATCTGTCTCAGTGAGGCCCTTTTGTAGGATGTCCACATCATTAATAGTTTCAGTTATGGCTCCTAGTTTGCAGTCATCTGTGGACTTCATTAGCCAAAGACCTTCTGTGTTAGCCTGTACTTCAGGGAAGTAGATACCAAACAGGACAGGACACAGGGCTGAACCCTGTGGTACTCCACTTGTCACTGGTCTGAAGTTGGACTTGGAGTCTGCTACTTTCACAGTGTGGGTTCTGTCAGTGAGCTAGTTGGCAACCCATCTTGTGACATAGGGATTTATGTGGGTTCTGTCAGTGAGCCAGTTGGCAACCCATCTTGTGACATAGGGATTTATATCTAGATTAGTGAGTTTATCTATAATTCCAGAATAGGGGATGGTGTTGAAAGCCTTAGCAAGATCTAGATAGGCTGTGTAAACCACCTTATCCTTGTCTCCAGCTTTGATGACTGCTTCAAAGAAGTCTATCAGGTTTAGGAGACATGATCTGCCTTTTACAAACCCAAAATGATTGTGGCCCAGAGTTTGGAGATTGCCAATGTCTTTGTCTATAAGTTCCATGATGATACGTTCCATGGCCTTGCAGACCAGGCTCATCAGGCTAATGGGGCGCTAGTTCCCAGGGTCCGTGGTGGCTTCCCCCTTGTGTAGTGGGGTAACCGTCGCTGTGCGCCATTCAGCAGGCACAAAGCCTGAGGTGAGGCTATGATTGAACATGGTACTTAGGTGTGGTGCCAGTTCGTTCTGTAGTTCATGTAGAATGCAGCCTGGGATGTTATCTGGTCCCATGGATGCTGTGTTCCTGGCTTTGGAGAGTGTTTTTTACCTGTGCAGCCGTGATGACAGCAACTTTGCATTCTTCCTGTATACAGATGTGCTCTTTCATGGGTGAGAGCGGGATAAAATTAGCACTGATCCTATCTGCCAGGATGTTGGCAATATCAGTTGGGTATGTATATTTAGTGCCATTGTTCTGTAATTCAGAGCAGATCTGAGTGTTGCCATTGTGATTCTTGACATAGCTATATAATGATTTGTGGTTGTCTTTAGAATCAGTGGTGATTTTGTTTTCATAATTAGCTTTGGAGGATTTTATCAGGGATTGCAGCTTCTTACTGAGGCTGACCAGGGAGCTCCTCCACCCATGGGTTTTACCCTCTTTTGCAACAGTTTCTTCCTTCTGTTGTGCAGTTTGCTTATGGCAGGGGACCACCAGATTGGCATCCTTTTCTTGGAGGATAGCATCTTGGTTCTGTTTGGGATAGCACGATCCATGCACTCATGTAAGTGCTTATAAAGTGCAATTGTGTAGGATTCAGTAGTCATAACTGTATTGTCCATCTGCATGTGTGTCCTGAAGTTCATCACTTCTATCTTAAGAATCATGAAGTTGTCTTTGGAGAAATTTTTTAACATGGTTTCCTTAATGGGGGGTGGGGGCAGAATGTGGATATGTAGGGTAATTAGCTTATGGTCAGATCGGACCAATGAGGCATTGACTTCAGGTGTGGAACACCAGTCACTCATGACAAAGCAAACCCCATAACCAACACAAATAACCACAAAGTGAGCTAAATGCTACTCATTGCCAGAAGTCTCCGCCTCCAGATGCACACACTCGAGGCACTTCTCAGTATGGAGAATAGTGATATTTGTGCAGTAACAGAAACCTAGTTCAAGGCTTCAGAGAGCACACCAGCACTACCAGGATACTACTCATTCCATACCTTCCAGCATCAGAACCTGGATCACAGCACATAGGGTGGGGATGTATCCATATTCATCAAGGATACCAACACCTCTCTCTACATGCTCTCTACAGGATATGTACACATAGAATGTTGCACAGCAACGTTCTTCCCACTCCACAGTGGTGGGGCCACAAAAGACCCTTGGCATTCACGCTCTATGAACCTGACGAGTCTGATCTCCAAGGCAATGGAGCCAATCATAATGGAAGTCAACAATAAAGACATTGGGAACCTTCACATATTTGAGCACACCAGTTTGGCTTCGTCAAATGCAGATCACGCCTCCTGAACTGGGTGGATTTCTTTGAGACAGTTACCCAGGCTACAGATGGTTGAAATGAGCTCCACACAGCCTACCTATACCTTGCTAAGAACTTTGACACCATTCCCCAGTCAGGTATTATAGATGAACTGACCAACCTGGGCATGAATCCATGCATCACAATATGGATTGCAAACTGGCTCACAGATAGATCCCACAAATTAAGAGTTGCTGGCTACATGTCAGACTCTACACCGGTAACTGGTGTCCCCCAGGCTTCAGTCTTGGGGTCCCTCCTGTTTGGTATAGACTTCAGAAAAGTACATGCCAACACAGGAGGGTTGTGGTTGACTAAGTTTCCTGGGAACTGTAAAGTGTTTGCCATAATAGATTCCCTGGATGACACAAATATTCTCCAGAAGGGAATCTATGAGACAGATCTGTGGTTTCAAAATCATGGCCTCAAGCTCAATGTGAAAGAATGCATAGTAATCCCCTTTGGTGAAAACAAAGTACCCACAAACTGCCACATAGGTGTTATCCCCTTAAAACTGACAAGGTAATAAGGGATCTGGGGACACAAGTAGATAGTCATCTTTCCTTTGACAACCATGTTGCCAAAGTGATTGGGAAATCCTATGTGGCCCACATAATCAACAAAGGGTTTGCATCAATATCAAAAGAGGTAGTAGTGGCCCTCTACTCTTAAGTCATCAGGCCCATCATTGAGTACAATGCACCATTTTGGATGTACTCAACTAAGCATATCCAGCAACTGTAGAGAGCACAGAGGTACCTCACCAAGAGGATTACTGGCCTCAAACAGTTGTGTTATGCAGCACAATGGGTAAAACTAAATCTGTTCTCTGTTGCGTACCACCTACTCAGAGGCACACTCTGCCTAAGATACAGAGCCATGTCCTACACATAACTGTTGAACATGCTCCATCTACAGATAACAAAATTGAGTTGCACTACACACTCCAGGGGTATGAACCTCATCACAACAATGAATACAAGATGCTGGTGGGATAGAGTACCATCCCAGACACTTGTTTTACTGTGGAACAGCGTCCCAATGTACATCAGACAGAGCCCCTCGCTGACATTTTTCAATAGGAACCTTGATGAGTGGAATGGAAACAGACAATTCACACCAGGCATCACATCAGCAGCCCCACTAGAAAGGGCTTTAGGGTACTAACTATTAGAACTAGGGCTTGGGAGACTACCCAATGGGGTGGTGAAAGCTGCACAACTTGCCTAGGCTAATATATGCCTTCATGAAGATAGCCTACTACATACCGATGAAGCTATGTGACAGGTACTGGTGGCTGTTATGTACAGTGGGTGAGATGTGCACCTCATGTCTTTTGTGCCATTGGTATGTGTGCTGGGTGGGACAGTCCTGGATGGCTCCCTGTTATGGTCACCCTCTTACACACATATCTGCCCATCCATCTTTGGCTTATTATACTGTGTTCCCCCTACATATATACATAGGTACATAGGTAGGTAATAGGCTATCTGCTTGAAGGCATATATTAGTATGGCCAGAGTGTGCAGCTATCACCACACATGGGGTTAGTTCCCTAGGCCACTGTGTAGTAGAGCTGATAAAGTGATCCATGGCATGACAGTTCAGTTTCATATAAACTCATCAAGGCTCCTCTGGAAGAGTGTCAGTTAGGGACTCAGCTTAATGTAGGTTGGGAGCCTGTTCCAAAGCAAGAGGTCTGTGAGTTAATAATATATCCCTCCAACATGTTCTATTTATTGTTGTGATGATGATATCCCTAGTGCATGTGTCACAGTGAGCTTGGGTTTACTTCAGATAGCGCATGTACATCAGTTCTGCATTGGACATGGACCTGTCTGTTGGGCAGAGATCGCCTGAGTAGACAGTATGCAACAGAGTACAGATTGAGTTAAATTCAGTCTTGTTGCATGGGGCAACTGTTTGAGGCCAGTAGTCCTCTTGTTGAAGTACTTCAGTGGTCTTTCCAGCTGCTGAAGGTGCCTAGTCAGATTCATCGCAAGTGTGCCATGATACTCTCTGATGGGTCTGATGACTGATGAATAGAGGGAACCTTCTTTGACCTACATGTAAAGACCTTGGCAATTTGTGGGAACACATAGCATGATTTTCTCACCACTTTGTGAATGTGTTTCTGGAAGTAGAAATGACTATCCACATGTGTCCATAGATCCCTTATTATTACCTCCATATTTAGGGTGATGGCAACTATGTGGTATTTGTATGGCTGTAGCTTGAGGCCATAATTTTGACACCACATCTGTTTGACTGAGACCCTTTTTAATGATGTCTCTGTTGCCCAAACATCGATTATGACAACCTTTTTGCAGTCATCCACAAACTTTGCTAAACATAGCCCCCATGTGTTTGACTGTATTTCTGAAAAGTATACACCAGACAGGAGGGGTCCCAGGACTGAGCCATGGGGGGCAGCAGTTGTTACCAGCTTGAACAGGAGACCACAATTCTTACCTTGTGGGATCTATCTGTGCCCCAGTTGGCAATCCATCAGATGGCATACATGTTTATGCATAGGTTGTTGATTTTGTGGATACGACATGTGTGTGGGATGTTGGAAAAGGGCTTTTTAAGGTCTATGTAGGCTGTGTTGAGCTCATTTCATTGATGTATGTCCTGGGTGACTGCCTTGAAAACTGTCTAGTGGGTTTAGGAGCCATGATCTGCCCCTGACCAAATCACAATGGGTAGGGTTGGGTGTTTGTAGGCTCCCAATAGCTTTGTTTATGAGTTCCATAATGATGGACTCAATGGCCTTGCAGATCAGGCTTATTAGGTTTATAAGACTATCGTTCCCATGTTCTGTTGTGCACCGACACTTGTGGAGTGTGCCAAATGTTGCTTTAACCCATTCAATAGTTTCATATCCTGTACAGAGGGTGAGTCTCAACAGACTGTTCAGGTGCAGGGTCTGTTTGTTTTGGAGTTCACATATGACACAGCCAGGGAAACCATGTCATCACATAGACGCCGTGTTTTTAGGTTTGGATAGAGCTGTTTAACCATTGTATATATGATTTCTGGGTTTTCACAATCTCCAGGTATGGTAATGGGTCCTTTTGTCAGTGAGGGGGGGGGGGTAAATATGTATGAACCTGTCTGACAAGATGTTGGCAATATCAGTCATGTACATGTATTCATTTACACTTTGCACTGACCCAGAACATATTTGAGTTTACATTGATATTTATGATATAGTGAAAGAAAGCTTCATGGTTCTCTATGGACTCTTTGGCAATATTTTTGCCAGAACTTGGCTTGGATAATGTTAGGAGTGCTCATTGTTTCTTGATGATACTGATCGGAGATTTATTGATCTTCTTTGCATTTTCACTTTCATTGAACAACTTAAGCACTTGTAGTACATAGTTTGATTATGACTGGGGTCCAATATATTATATGGGTCTGTTTTCATATCACTGTGTGCGCAAGCCAGGATTGGTGAATAGTGACAAGTGTCTGGAGTAAGAACTGCAACTGACAGATATGTGTGGCCCACTGCTGTACTCAGACATGGCCTACTTGTGTGAGCATGCCCAGTATGACTTCAATATGTTGTTGACTGACATTTGCTTTGTTTTTTCAAGTGTGTGAGCATGCCCAGTATGACCTTTCAGTATGTTGTTGACTGACATTTGCTTCGTTTGTTAATTGTGTGAGCATGCCCAGTATGACCTTTCAGTATGTTGTTGACTGACATTTGCTTTGTTTGTTTAAGTGTGTGAGCATGCCCAGTATGACCTTTCAGTATGTTGCTGACTGAAATTTGCTAAATTTAAGTGTGTGAGCATGCCCACAATGGGCATATATACTATATGTGTGTGAAAAACAAAGTTGTTTTTTACTTCAGGGCTCACCTTTGTGTTGTACATCGACACAAAGCATGCTGTGCCTGCAGAGCTTCCATGAGTCAATTTGCATAGACTTATCAACATTTCTACTTACAGAGGAGACAGCTATTATTTGTACATTTCTACCTCGGGGGGACACCTGAGTGTTACGGTGGGTGTACACAGGATGAGGGGTACACCTGACACTTATACACATTTGCTAGGCCTGCACTGCTATGTCAGGTACTCCATTTCAGTCTGTACTGTTGCCTATCGTACTGGCTTGAGGCATACCACTGTATTTCAGACCTTAGCTTCCAATTACATGCATATTAGTTTGTGACTTCATAGCCTACCCAACCCACATCACACTGTCTGGCCTGCTGTTATCTGTCTGCATAGGCCTGGTGGGAGGTTACTCATATGCCTCTTCAGAAGGCAGGATACAGCATTTGTTTGTGTTTGCGTTTGTCTACAATTGTCCTGCAGGCTGTGACTGTTAGATATGTGACCCCCCTAACTGGTATGTGTGAGTGACTTAAGTTTTGTCTGTGCCAGTGTAATGCTGTCATGGCTTAGTTGTTCAGTACTGTAACTATAGTGCACAGTATCCTGAGTTTGAGCCCTGCCACTGCTTTTTATTTTCCTGCTGGTCAGACCTGACTGGTTAAGGAACAGTAAAGCAGGTGGAATGTGTTTACCTGACTTTGCTCGACTTTGTCCAACATTGCCCGACATTGTGCTGGTTAGCATGGTGCGCAGCTTCGCGCAATTACATTTAAATATGCTCAATACTGGTAAAATTTGCTTAGCAGTGCTTTATATTGCTTAAAATAGGGACTCATGCCTCAGGTGGTGCTGCAGGGCTGCCTATGTTGGATGAACATATTACACTCCCTATACATGTTTGAAAACAGGTAGTGTCAAGTTAGGCATCCCTTTTACTCTATGTGTGAGTCAGAGAGAGGTGTCATTTCTAGGGTTCCTACTGAGTCAGTGTATGTGCTATGTGTTGCCTCTTTGCCAAGGCCAGGGCATACTGGGCACGCCTCCTTCTACCTATTGGGGCAGGCTCAGGTTGTTCCTCCCCTGAGTCACGCTGTGCCTGTGCAGGCCTTAGCAATGGTAGCGGGCTGTTTGGTCCTGCCCATGTTGTTCCTGCTGCAGCTGTTTCCACAGGATCATATTGTGTAGCATAGCACATACCATGACAATTTGGGTACATGTAGTTGGTGAGTACTGCAAGGCTCCACCAGATGTGTCCAGCCACCGGAACTGTGACTTGAGCATCCCAAACACACACTCAATTATGTTTCTTGTTTGTGCATGTGCCTCATTATGGAGTTCTTGTTCGGCTGTGTGTGCATTTCTGATGGGTGTCATCAGCCACGGCTCCAGTGCGTATCCAGCATCCCCCACTAGGTGACCATCAGGGATGTCCCCACTGGCAAACCTCTGGTACAGCTGCTTCAGATGCCAGATGTGGGAATCGTGATAACTTCCAGGACAGCCAGCACATACATTCATTATTATGCCCTGGGCATCGCACATGACCTGGCAGATGATGGAGGGGAAACCCTTGTGGTTGATGTAGACCCTACCCAGCTCACCAGGTGGTGCTTTGATGTGTATGTGCATGCAGTCTATTGCACCCACTACCTTAGGGTATTCTGCTATTTGGTGGAAAAGACGCATATTGCTGGCCAATGCCTCACAGGAATTGCGAAAATATACGTGCTCACCTACATGTGCTGACATGGTATCCAAAAACTGGTGGAGTTCCCTGGATGTTGATGCCTGTGAAATCCCCATCATATCACCAGTTGGTCTCTGGAAGGTACCTGTAGCTAGTATTCTTAGGTCAACATATACCTTGGTATCCCCTGGAATGGGTTCCCCTCTGTTGGTTCTGTGTGTGAGGTGTGGCTGGCACAGCTCAACAATTTGCTGCAGGAGGTCTCTGTCCACTCTATAGTGCTCCACTATCTCCAGCTAATGTAGCCCCTGGTAGGTTACCCTGGGTCTGTACACTCTTCTCTGTCTCCTCACTGTGGGTTGCTCAGCAGCATTCACAACATCAGCACCCTCAGCATCTTGCACATGTTGGTTTATGATAGCAAGAGCAGCCCCTAACATTTTGTCTGACTTTAAAGTTTTTAAGCTTTCCCTCTTTGTATACTGCAGTGTTGCAGAATTCTTTGGAAAAAAAATCAGGGAAGAATGCTGTTTGCAGAGTTTAAAGTGCTGGGCTGGGCTGGGCTAGTCTGTTACCTGTGTAATTGGCTGATTCTGATATATTTCACCTGACAGCTCTGCTAGTTCTCCTTGGTTAACTTCCTACTACTTATTTTCCTTCCTTTTCCCTTTCTGTTTCCTCCCAGGGCAGAAACGTTCAAAGGAGTGCACATGCATGCACATGCGCGCAAGCATACATTTGCAAGAAATTTCAGATATATTCATGGCATACACCTTTGGTTTCTGGTTTTCAAAAAGGAAAACTGTAGACATGTCTCTTGCAATCCTGAGCAACTCAGGACAAACACAAGACACTGTGCTCCAATAAGCTTACAGCCTTTCTGACACACCCCCTCATGATGTTACCTATATTCTACTCTACTACTTACCTACTCCTACACTTACACTCTTGGGACATGGCTCACATGCTGGGGAAAATTGGGATTCACTATCCTTATCCTCATTTGCACAGGATTGCCTACTAATGCATGGTTACATCTCTCACACTGAGCTTCCCCCCTTAGCAACCACTACTCAGTGGCCATGTTGTTATCAGCCTGCCAATCACCTGCATGGCAGGATGAGCTTTTTAGTGAAAATGGCTATTTTTGGCTATTTTTAATTTATTTTCTTGTTTTTTAAAGTGTCGCACATTTGCACACTGCTGTGCCACGCTTAAACATCAGAGAACGGGGAAAAAAGTTAGATTTTTAATAATTTTAAACATTTGTAAATGCCAATGGCCTTATATTTGGCCATTGGCATGTGTCCTCAACTGTATGCATCCTTTATTTGGAACTGTCATAGCTCCGTTTAGCTATTTGAAGAACGGTACTCCGTTACCAACGGAGTAAATTTCTGCAGATAACACTAATCTTCCACGGACAGGTTAGTGTTTCCTGGATTACAAATTTACCTCATTTGCATAGCTTTCAGCAGCAAATGAGGTAATTTGTATACCATGATGCTGTCTGTGCAAGAATAGCTTTAGCAGCTCTTGTGCACGTCCCTGCTGGTTGTACCTGGATTGCATGGCAGACATATTGTCTCCGTGAGCTCCTACTCTCTTCTTGCACTCCGTGCAAGCTTTCATAAATCTGGCCTGATATGTCACAAATGGGTTGATGTTAATTTCTGTCTGTCCCCTTTATGAATAACTATTATTACCTGAACCATTCATGAGGAGTAATACAAATTTTGATGTTGCAAGCCAATCCTGAAAGTATTATTTATATTTAATTTTTACTTTCACTATAATTTCATATAATTTGTTACTTTGTTGCTTTTTGTATTTGCACATGACTGTGTGGTGTGCAAATATATTTCACTGCTGAAGAAAAAAAGTAAATATATATATATATAATTTGCTCTGAATTCTGTAGCACAAACACACATGGCAACACTGCACAGAAGTCAGCCCTCTGGATAGCACTTACTGAATAAATTCTACTTCTCAGATAACAATCCCTGTGGTGTAAGGTATAAGTGAAGTGAATTTAGAGAAAATGTCTGGTGATGCAGGGATCAAATCTAGTTCATTATTAATTTTATAGGAGTGATCTGAATACATAATTACACATATTTTTAGATCACTGTGTTGCTGCATAAAACTCAGATATTCTCAGTATTGCTAACTGAATCTGAGCTGTCTACTTCCACATTATCTGTCATTATCTACAACTCTGAAAATGTGTTCTATGAAATACATTTCTGATGTTGCAAAGAGATGTGAGAGTGATGAATGTGTCACTTGAATGCACTTCTTGCTCTGGTCATTGCTAGATACACCCATTGATTGAATTCAATTTACTGTCAGGTTTTTTTCAGTCTCATATTTTTTATGCCTTTTGCATTTCTGGTCCACTCAACAGAGCAAAAACATGGTTCAGTGCCTAAGGAAAAATGTGAACATTTTAATTTAGTCTGCCATCTGTAGTGCAAGCACTCCCAGCAATGGTGCAGTTTCATAAACAGCCCGGACAATTCCGAATGGCAAAATTCCATCTAACATGTACCTATCTCAGTGGCACTAGGTATAAATGCAATGAGTTTAGATTAAGAACAAAGTTGGGGGTTTGAATCCAACTAACAAATACTTAAAAAAAAGTATTAGAATCCCATTTCTCATAGCATTTTATTATGAATATAAACATAAATATAACATAACAAGATAAATGGGTCTATATTATATCATCGAACACTTAAAAAAGCGAACGCTGATTGATCAACCTGATTTAAGCAAAAGCTTACAATCTCAAACTGTCAGATCAGCGATTTTTTTCCCAGGGAAAAAAATTGCTGATCCAAAACACATACACACAACACAAGCACACCAAACAAACAGAAATCCACACACATACACCTAAAATTTGATAGCTAACCCTACACTAAACTATGCACACACCACTAACTACCCACTTACCTTAACCCAAACCCTAACCCTAAGGTTCATCACTATCACACACTCACCTCATCTGCTCCCTAACCCTAACTCACTTAAAATCCGCACTGACCCTCATGTCCACTCAGTCACCCACACACATAACCCGAGCCCTAATCCTAACTCTCCTAAATCACCCTAACACTCACATCCACACAATTGCACACTTACCTGAATCCGACCGGTAACTTTCCACCATAACACTGAAAATACCGAAGCAACAGAAACGGACAACCAAATTCTTTCCCTAGGAAAAAATTTGAGTTTCTGCTGCTTCGATATTTTGCAGTTTCGCGAAAATAAGTTAGATCAATCAGCGTTCGCTTTTTTAAGTGTTCGAGGATATAATATAGACCCAAGATAAATATGTCTATTGCATGCAATGTATCAGTAATACTTGCATTACTAAACTTTTCTATTTAGTATATATCATTAATGCTTCACATATATCTGCAAGATAATATGTGCAGAACTTTCTGAACATGACAATGAGGATGCACTTACATATGTATGGTGTCAAAATATTTTTGTTATAATCATCAAGACACATCACATATCTTAACTATGTGTTCAGAAAAGTATGTTTTATGAAGTATGTATATAACATACCACAAATTATATTAATCAGATCATGCAACTCCATCCACCTGAAATATATTTGCATACATAAATACTGTCTTTTACATAGGAATGCTTTCTCAGGACTACTTAAAGTCACACACAAACAGACTTCTCTGAAGTGTGCCTCTATTAATTCTGAAATTAGTATATCTCTAATTACTATGCTTAGGAGAAAGTTTGTCTGTGACCATGAGAATTAATAAACTAAGTTTCAGTTTTTGGATTCTTTATCCCATGTGTTCAGTTCACAGCTGATACCACATATTTTAACAGTGTGTAAGTCCCAGCATCAAAATATGTCATAATTCATCACATTTATCCCTCCAGACATTGAGGATTACAAGCCAAGCCATTAAGCATTTTGTTGTTGAACTTTGGAGCATGTGTTAGCAGGCTGAGCATCACACGTAAATTTCACTATCATGTTTCAAAACTTTATTACTCTATGATGTAAGTACTGCCAGCGTGTCTGCCAAGGAATCCATATGCTTGCAAATGCAGAAATGCAGCTGGCTGGACTGTTTGTCCTTGTGTACAAGCTGTTACACACAGGATTTGAACTGGGTGCCAATTGGCCAAGACTTTCTCAAGTGAAATTGGCATTCCACACACTGGGGAACAATGCCATCACTTCTTCAGTGACATGAAAAAAGTGCAAGCAGGACCTGCTAAGAATACAGGAGGATGTAGTTAACACTGCAAACACCCTTCAGTTGTGTAAGGATATTGACCCATCAACAGTCAATGATATAGCATGCATAAGACAGCCAAGACAGTTATTCATTATGCTTTCATACGTGTTCTTTTATTTTTTTTTATTCTGTACAGCTGCAAAGGAAATAGCAGCAAACCAAGATGCAAACCAGAAGAGTCTTACTCACCTCTGAGAGACACAGGGTAAGTATGCCTCAGGTCTAAATGCAAGTCAGAGAAGTATTTCTAGTCCCTCACTCCCTAGCAACTTGACTAGGCAGACCTCAATCTTGATATCAATCATGCATACCTTCTCCAGTAGTTCCTGCTGCTTACACTGGGCAATGAAAACACCAACTTAACTGTTTGGGATTCAACATACAGAAGCAGCAATTAGATTTTAATATGTTGCTGGAGTGCCTTCTCTGTGGAGTCTGCATGTCCTCCCCTTGGTCGAGTGGCATTCAAAAGACATGCTTGAATGGGTGTGCCTTCGTTGAACGTTGGGCATCGGGCTGGCACCTCTGCACCGTAAAAAATATGCTGCTAATCATTAGCGGACTGAAGTTCCGTTGTGGCGACCCCTAACAGGGAAAAGCCAAAAGAAGAAGAAGAATTTCTAATATGTTACAACAATGATGAATGTCATGAACAATTCATTTATGGTAAGTGAAACTATTACATGTGAATATATATATCCTAGACAACAGATCGAAAAAAAAAGCTGCTATTTTTTACAACTTAGCAGTGAGAATTGTTTAATTTACAACACATTAATACCTTCACATCATATCTGGATATGGTAAAGGTGTACATACTCATTTATCATATTTATTTATGTATTGAAAAAAATAAAATAATGTGACAGACCATGAATATTTTTTCTCCCCCACACTATCTCTCTTTTTTTATTGCTATTTCTTAAAATTCTGATATTTATATACCTTGCTGTGAAAACAAAATGACAGAGAGCACAAAGTGGAAGACCAACCACTGTAATTTGGCCTGCCATACCTCCACAGCTGACAGCAAAACTGCATATCATTTTGGGGTCACAACCTGAAAGCATTGCCTCCACATTCCCTGCTCTTTCTGGTCCTCATGCATCGGGTATCCCTGCCCCAGCTGCTGGTGCAGTAGTACCTTCTGGGATCAGTATGAGTGATGGTGGCAGTTTTGTTATCTGGCAGGAGCTGACAGGGCTGGTGGAGGATATATTGGAAAGGAGCCTCACTGTCTGAATCAGCAGGATTGAAAAGGTCTTGCTTCACATTGCTAAACTGATCCCGCATCTGGCTCTGACTTAGGCAACTGGCACAGGAGACAGTGATGACAGCTCTGAGGGTGAGGAATAGATTCTCACTATTCTAAAACTGGAGGTGGGTGTGCTCAAACCATTTTTGTCCATCACCATTCCTGTCTGTCTTGTATGTCCAGCATATCTGTGCCTGCTTCCTAACCTACCCTACTAACCTGACCCTGACATTCCTAAGTTCCTTACTCACATTCCTCTCTTTTAGAAAAATACAGAAAACTGACACCTGTCACCCCCCAAAAAAATGCACTCCACACATAGCTCCCCACTTTACCTGTGTGTCATCTTAACATGCTTTGTTTGATCCAGTTGGCTATACAACATTATCCTGTTATCACCCACCCCTTTAGTGGTGACCCCCCAAAGTAATGAAATTCTTTGTACAATTCTCTCTCACAGTTAACTCTACCTATTTTTCAAAAGGTAGGCCACCTTCACATCACTGAGGTGTTCTCTCAACCCTTTCCCCTTACTATATTTTTGAATCTATAACTTGGAATAATATTTGGTAGTAGTGTGTCCTTTTACTCCTGTACTCTACCTTTTAGTACCACAGACCCCTTAATAGCTCTAATTAACTTTGTATATTGTTAGCTTAGTAAAGTGTCTATCTAGACTTCTCACTTCTACTAGACTTAATAGTTTGGTCCCTATACCTCAACACTGTATTTCTCAATAACCATTCTTGCCTCCCCAGCCGGTCATCCATTAAATGTTGGTAAGGTAATAAATAATGGAAGGTACTAGATACATTATTTACGGTAATCCCCTGAATAAATTTTCTGATTGTTTTTTGTTACACCATCAGCAGTTTGCCATCATTGGTCCAAAGCACTCCATTCACCCTCACTCTGCTCACGCCCACTCCTCTCCCCTACCATGCCTCCAAAATCCCACCTGCTCCCTCTACACATACTTTTATTCCAACAAGACCATATAAAACCACTAATAACTACCCAATTAACTTCTACAATATTCACACATCCATATTATAAACTTAAGATCTACACCACCACCACACCTCTAGCCACTCTCCACACTCCACCCTCCATATAAAGCACCTCTAATTATAATAGCTCAACAATAAACTATCATACTTATCCTACTTATAACAATCCTAACTACCTTACCACTCCCATCACTCTCATCCACACAATGCTACTCATACACACCTCCAGCTTAATTCTGCTAATACAAGCCATCAGTTGCACATCCTATTTCCATCTCACAATATCAAACAATTCCTCACCCACCTCAACCTTCATATCACCAGCTCACAAATCCATAACTTCCCACCTATTCAACACTGCTAGTACTGTATTTTATAGATACAGGTATGCTCTATAACCTACTAGTCCATATCAACCAGATAAATACTACAGACTGTCACTCAAAAACTCACATCAATCTCTATACACTATACCCTTGCTTTAACTAAGCGGCGGTGATATTCACAATTACCAAGGGCTCCAGCCCTCTCAACAAACTCCCTAAGCCTCATCCCCTCGGACCACTCCACTCTCCCATAACTCTGTCAAACTCCACTGCAACTCATCTCACCTCCAACTTATCAACATTAATGTAAGGAGTCTTCCAAACAAAATAAATGAGTTCCACACTACTCTTGCCCTCTACTGCCCTGATATAGTGGTTCTAACTAAAACCTGGCTAAAACCCCACAAAAGTGAGAATAAAATCTTAACCCCAGGCTATAACATACATAGACAAGACAGAACACAAAAACAATGTGGAGGCATAACCATCATTTACAAAAATACAGTAAAACTAGTATGCTTGAACCAAAGCCCTACAACTCTTAATAATGCCAAAATACTATCTAGCTGTCTAGAAATGAACCCCAAAACAAACATATAACCATTATTGCTATCTATATCCCCCCCTGGTAACAATCTCTCCACCATTGAGGACTTTCTTTGCAACACATCCTCAACCTGTAAACAAGAAACCATAATAATAGGTGACCTCAATACCAACTGGCTTACTTGCATTGCTTGATTTAATGGACATGGATAGATATATTAAGATCAATGAGAGATATAGACTGCAGAAGGTCAATAAAACCCAAAACGTAAGAAGTCCATTAAAACAAATGAATGCAGTAATTAGGACTGTCCATAGAGATCCATGTGATATAAAAGAAGTAAACAGGATATACTACTATGGTGCTAAATTAATAACTGATAAAGTCCTACCACAAGATCACAGGGTAGTGAGGAAAAGGATGGGTAGAAATTGAATACCATCATGGAATTATCGAATAGAGAAAACTATAAAGCAATTAAGACAAGAAGTGCTACTGTTAGAAGATTATAGAAGAGGAAATAGATCAAGATAAATACTATGAAAGATAGACGTGATTAAAACAATGCACTGTATTAAAACAGACCAGGATCTATCATTCACTTACCCAAATAACAAACTAAAAAATTCAGCACAGATGGAAAAACTTAGAACATACATAGATAAATATAAGGGAAAAGTACAAAATAAACAATTTATTGATGACCCAAAAAAGTTTTATAGAAAATTGAGAAATAAGGTAAAAGGAACTGAAAGACTGCCAAAAAAGAGGAAGTAGATACATTTTGGTGAAGTATCTATGAAGATCCAGTGCAACATAACAAAGATGCTAAATGGATAGAAGAAGTAAAACAAAGAATAAGAAGTTTAAAGGTACAGGATATGAAATGGGATGAAATAACAGCCAGAGAGATTGAAATAAAGTTAAGAAATGCGTCTAACTGGAAAATCACAGATGCAGTCCCTAACTTTTGGTTAAAAGTATTAACATCTTTGCATGAGGATTTAGCCATGAGTAAGAACTATTTATATGCAAACCCCAAACAGACACCACAACAACTAACAACAGGCAAAACAATGCTCTTACATAAGAGTGAACCTGCAAGCTACCCTAAAAATTATTGACCAATAACTTGTCTTCCGACGATGTATAAACTATTCATGTGAATTGACGACAACAGAGTTTATAGTCATTTAGAAGAAAACTCAATTATGACAGCAGAACAAAATGGCAATAAAAGAAAGTCACATGGAACAAAGGATCGTTTGTTGTTAAATAAAGTTATAGTGGAAAACTAAAAAGGGGAAGAATCTAACTATGGCATGGATTGACTACAAAAAAGCATTTGATAGTATCCCACATTCACAGATAAAAGAGTGCTTAAAAATGTATAAGAAACACCCTACACTGATTGACCACATTACAGTAACCATGAAACAATGGCACACCACTTTGCAATTAAGCCATGATAAAGGACAGATTATTATCCCAGGGATAAACATTCAAATGGGGATATTCCAGGCTGACTCTCTGTCTCCATTGCTATTTTGCCTTGCCATTAATCCATTAAGCTGTTTACTTAAAATGTTTGGCCATGGCTACAATTTGGCTCCTAGAAAACAACAAAGTTTAATAACTTCTCATCTTCTCTTTGTCAATGACTTAAAACTGTATAGCTCATCAGATGAAGGACTGAAAGCACAGCTGCAGGCTGTCAAAACTTTTTCAGATGATATTAGAATGTCATTTGGTCTTGATAAATGTGCAAAAGCAACCTTAAAAAAAGGAAAACTGCAGCACCAGGAAAACATCAGTTTGGGACAAGAATGTGATACAAAAGAACTTGAGCAAGAGGAAGTATATAAATACTTGGGAACTGATGAACATTCAGCAATAAAACATGAACAAATGCAAAAAAAAACTCAGTAAGGAATACTTTAGAAGACTTAAATTAATTATGAGAACAGCATTGACATCTAGGAACACTATCAAAGCTATAAATCAATTTGCTCTTCCTGTCCTAATGTACAGTTTTGGAGTGATTGACTGGCCCCAAAAAGTGTTGGATAGATTAGATATTAAAACAAGAAGGATGATTCATGCATACCAAGTGATTTATTAAAATCAGTGTATACCAAGATTACATATTCCTCGTTCCGAAGGAGGGATGGGCCTCCTTGAAACTGATTGCATGTATAAATCTGCAAACTGATTGCATGTATAAATCTGCAGTCATTGGACTCCCACTCATACCTACTGACTTTGCAAGATCCAAATGTAGTGAACGTTTTGAAACATGAGGAGAATAAATATAAGATGACTTCTCTGTTTAATTTAGGAGAAGCATATTGACGTCAAGCAGGAATGTAAATCAAACCAGAAGTAGATAAAAACCAGGCAGCAACTGAATGTGCCAAAAAAGCAAAAGAAAGACTATAAGGTAAAGGACCAGATGAGAAGGCAAGAAATGTGGAAAAAACATAAATATAGTTGCAAGTATAGAAAACTTCTGGAAGAACGCCATGTTGATCAGAAAGAATGCAGGAATGGTTAAGGAGAGTTGAATTCAAACCTTGAAATGAAAGGTTAATATTGGCAGCCCAAGATAGTGGACTATGTACATGCTGGTTTACAAAGTCCATTGAACATGTGGGAGAAACAGACAAATGTAGATTTGTAAACTCAAACTGGAAACAGACACACACCTTGTTACTGGTTGCGACACACTAATGCAGAAGGACTGTACACTGAAAGGCATGATAATGTGGCGAGACTGTTACAGTGGAGATTGTGCAAACATTATGGTATCAAAGTGGTTGAAAAACACTGGAAAGATGATCCACAAAGCATCATAGAAAATGATGAAGTTTATATCACATGGGATCACCCATTACCAACAGTTCAAAAGATAAATGCTAGAAAATCGGATATAGTGGTCCAAGAAAAAAAGAGAAGAGTAGCATTGACCATTGAAATAGCCACACCCAGTGATTATAGTGTCTTTCATACAGAGAGACACAAAGTCATAAAATACCAGGATCTGCAGGTGGAAATGAGAACAATATTGAAGAAAGATACCCAGAAAGTTCCAGTAGTAGTAGGAGCCATGTGTCTTAATTTACAATTGTATTTAGATATGTTACCAATCCATGTAACCCTGTATGAATTGAAGAAGAAGTCATTACTGGACACATTGTGGGTGCTGTGAAGAGCACTTTTGACTGACATCAAAGACTGAAACAATACTAATTTCATGAACTTTAATCATACTTTGACTTAGGAATGAGGTTCATTCCTGTCATGGTATTAAAAACCCAAAAAAGTTGGAGAAATTAAAAAGGCAGATAACTTCACAAATTTCATTAACTTGTATGGTTTCACTCATGCGATACATTCCCCTACCAGAAGAGACAAAACCACTAACAGACAGTCAATTCTCAACTGGAGGCTAACCAGTAAACCATAACTGACCTATCAATCAGGCTGCCTCCCAGACACCCTAAGCAATCATCTGCCCACTAACTTACTCAGACAGCATTTACACACCCCAAAAAATACAAATCCCTCAAAAAAATTCACAACAAAAAACACTTTTCACCCTATACTTTATAACCATCCTCCAACAAAGAAATTGGCCCCCATTGATAACCCTCAGTCTAGACACAGCCATTCAATTCTTTAACAAGAAAATTCTAAACATTCTAAACAGCTTAGCCCCTACCAGAAATATAAGGGTAAAATTAAACTATGCACCATGGCTATCTACAAACCCCTGGCAATTACTCAAGCACAGAGGCAAAGGTTGGGCACAATACCAGGCCAGAAAAAAATGACTCATGATTGACTATTACTGTCAACTAAGAAATAAAGCCAAACAGCAGATCAAATTTTACAAAAAAAAAAAAAAAAAATATATATATATATATATATATATATATATATATATATATATATATATATATATATATATCCAACAAAAACACCACGGTAATCCACAAAAATTCTGGGCTTGTACTAAAATCAGGAAAACCCTCTACTCCAGCCCCAACCACCCGAAACACCACAGACAACACAACTATGCTGAAATACTATCTACCCATTTAAAAATTAACCCCAAGAAACATACATCCATTATCAGTATCTATATCCCCTCTAGTAACAACCTCTCCACCATTGAGGACATTATTTGCAACACATCCTCAATATGTAAACAAGAAACCATAATAATAGGTGACTTCAATGCCAACTAGTTCACTTGCACTGCAAATTTGCGGATGCTGCGAAGAGAACTTTTGGCTAACATCAAAGAGTGAAACAATACTAATTTCATGAACTTTAATCATACTTTGACTTAGGAATGGGGTCCATTCCCATCATGGTATTAGAAACCCAAAAGACTTGGAGAAATGAAAAAAGGCAGATAACCCCACAAATTTCATTATAACTTGTATGGTTTCACTCAAGCAATACATTCCCCTACCAGAATAGACAAAACCACTAACAGACAGTCAGTTCCTGACTGGATGCTAACTAATAAACCATCACTGACATATCAATCAGGCTGCCTCCGAGAAACCCTAAGCAATCATCTGCCCACCTACCTACTCAGACAACATTTGCACACTCCCAAAAATTCATCCTATTCAAACAAATTTGCAATAAAAACATTTCTCAGCTCACGCCTTTATAACCATCCTCCAACAATTTAATTGTTCCCCACTAACAACACTCAATCTAGATGCAGCATTTTAATATTTTAACAACAAATTTCTAGACATTCTAAACAACTTAGCCCCTACCAGAAATGTCAGGGTAAAATCAAACTATGCATCATGGCTATCTACAAACCCCAGGCAATAACTCAATCATAGAGGCAAAGCTCGGGCACATTACCAGGCCAGAAAAAAAACAACCCACCCTTGACAACTACTGGCAACTAAGAAATAAAAGTCAAACAGCTGACCAAATCTGACAAAAAAAACAGTATTAGTCCAACCTCCAACAAAAACACTACAGTAATCCACAAAACTTCTGGGCTTCTATTAAACACCTACTAAAACCAGGAAAACCCTCTACTCCAACCCCAACCACCACAAACACCACAGACAACATAGCTACCCAATTCAACAATTACTTTATCAATTCCATGCTTTCATTAGCCAAACAAAATAAATGCTCATCCATCTACAACTGTAAATCATAAGCATAGAAGCAAAGCTTGGGCACAATACCAGGCCAGAAAAAAAAAAAAACAACCCACCCTTGACTACTACTGTCAACTAAGAAATAAAAGTCAAACGGCTGACCAAATCTGACAAAAAAACAATATTAGTCCAACCTCCAACAAAAACACTACAGTAATCCACAAAACTTCTGGGCTTCTATTAAACACATACTAAAACCAGGAAAACCCTCTACTCCAACCCCAACCACCACAAACACCACAGACAACATAGCTACCCAATTCAAGAATTACTTTATCAATTCCGCACTTTCATTAGCCAAAGACAAAATAAATGCTCATCCATCTACAACTGTAAATAATGCTGACAGCACTAATGCCTTCTCCATAAAGCCTGTCCAAACTAGCTCCATAAAAATGCTCAAAAAACTAAAACCCACATCCCTTGCAGCACATAAATTACCCATTGAATAGCTGAAACTAGCAGCCAAAGCTATCACCTATCCAGTATCTATCTTAATCAACAGCTCTGGAAAAAAATCCTACATTATCCCTCTGCATAAAGGTGGATCTTCAACATACAGGCCAATAGCAATTCTATCAGCACTATCTAAAATTCTAGAAAAATGTATACATCTACAAACGTATGGATTATCTATTTTCCATTTATCTTCATTCCAAATCCCAGCATGGATTCTACCCTGGGCACAGTACCACAACTGCCTTCATAAGCTTCACCAACATAATTAGCCAATTCATAAATAATAAACACATAGTAGTCTCCATCCTCCTTGGCATGTCCGAAGCATTTGACACATTGACCTACCAAAAACTCCTACAAGAAATGTCACTCCTAAATCTAAGTGAGATCTCCATCTCTTTGTTTCATAGCTACCTATCCAACTGAAAACAAGCTGTCAAATGGCAAACAGACCTTTCCTCCTTACTACCCATCACAGTTGGAGTACCACAAGAATCAGTCCTAGGTTCACTCCTCTTCTCCATCTTCACCAACAATCTTCACAAAGCTATCCAACATGCCATTATAATACAATATGCTGATGACTCCACACTCATCTGCTCTGCACCTTCCTTCTCTCAACTCCAAGAAATAACCCAACAATCCTTCTCAGCCATAAAAACTTGGCTCGCTAACTATCAACTAATCCTCAGTCCCAACAAAACTAAGATAATGATCTTCTCCAATAGCAAGTCTCATGACTATCTTTTGTCCTTTCTCATACACATATCTGACAACACCATTATCAGCCCCATACCTCACACAGAACTCCTAGTAGTCACCATTGATGCTACCCTGAAATTCAACAAACGCACTGCAGCAGCCATAAAATTGACCCATGTAAAACTTGACTCCTTATACAGAGTCAAGCCATACCTCAATAACTCCACCAATTGATTGCCAGGACCCACCTAGTATCCACCCTTCTGTACCCCTATCCCATCTTCACTAACTGAAAGAAAACTGACCTAAATAAGCTAGAAACCTGATACAACAAGATTGCTCAATTTGCAAATTACTCCCATCACAGAGCCCACCACTGTATTGCTCTTCACCAACTGAACTGTTTAGAACTGTCCAATCTCTTATCCTTCAGCCAACTCACAGCTCCTTATTCCATGATATATCAACCCAATAAATGCCCAGCACTCCAAAATCTCCTCCAGCAACACTCTAGCAATAGAACCCTGATATTTTCCAAATTCCTACTTACAGTGACAAAATCAAACAACAACTTTGGTGACTCATTCTATCCCAACTACATCTCCAGGCTATGAAACACCATCCCTGAACACATCCTAACTACCACAGACCCTTCAAATTCAAAGAGCACCTAAAAACACAGTTATCCATCTCCTGGAGCTGTGCATGTATAGCCCCTGGCTAAGTCTGCTATCTCACCTACACCTTATTCTCACACACATATCCCTCTCAGTAGCTCAGTAAACCAAACACATTACTCTATTCACTCTCTATAAACAGTTATCCAGCTTCTGGTGCTGTACATGTATTTCCCTTGACTATGTCTGCCATCTCTCCTACACCACATTCTCAAACATGTAACCCTCTCACTGGCTCAGTAAACCTATTCTTATAGCTCTACTCACTCTCTAAAATCCACCCTTACCTCTTCCCCTTCAACCTTACTCTTCCCTCCCTCCTGAATCTCATCTCTCTACTCTCTGTTTTGCCCTCTTTATCATCATTCTCACTTTCCACTCTGATCCTCCACTTATAACCTGCCTTCTCCCTCTGCTAACCACTACCCACTGTCTCCAATACTAAACATCTGCACATTTCCATTACATCATCTGCCACTGCCTCCATTGCACAACCCCAAATCACCACTGCTTTCTTGCCTCCATTCCTACTGTTTACAATGGCATTGACTTTTTTCTTTTTTCCTTTGTACTATTTGAACAAATACAAAGTTTAATTTGATTCTGCCTGTACATATGCTAAACTGCAATTTATATACAGTTTTTTTATCTGTTTCTGTTTTCTTTATGTGCAACTTTCCTGTATATACTACTATTCTGCTATATATGCCAGAATGCAAATGTAAATTGACACTGTTATGTAAAACTCTCAAAGCTGTATCTGTTTTACTTTGAGTGGAGCTTTTCTCCACGGGCCTCCACTGGAAATGGATTGCATGTCTAGTTGGACCATCCAAAAAATAAATAAATAAATAAATAAAACATGTTATGAAGAAGTGGATAGCTATGGAGCTGTCCCCAACCTCCTGCAAATTCTGGTATTGTTCCACTGTGTCCTACCATCTGCTTGCCACCACTATTTTCACCACTGTCATATCAACAAATATTTCACACATTTAATCTGTTCAAAAAAATAGAATCACAAAGAACACACACAGCCAGAAATGGCCCACGGAAAAAAACTTCATTTTTTGTCCTCAGCATTGCATGGATGTTGGCATAGTGCACCAATGCTGAATGACAGTGAGCACTGTTTAACTTCCTATGGCAAAAGCTGAAAATTGTAATATCAGCTGTTACTTTTGTGCAAATGTTCATAAATCTGCTGCATTATGGGAATGTACAGTAAAAGCAGACTAAAGGCAGTACTGTGAAAGAGTTACTGTAATGTCTTAGGCTGCTGGATGTTATGAACTAGAAGTTCCTAGGTGGAACTAGGTGGGCTCCTAGGAATTAGGTGGCTAATTCCCTTGTTTACAGACTGATGTTTTTCATACCCCAGGATTCGTGAATCCTCCGTGTAAGACTAAAGTAGTCTTACACGGAAACACCAGTCTAAGAGTAAGACGGCAGCGTGCCATGCATATTGATGAGGGCACGCTGCCTCAACTCAAGGGCTAACACGGAGCATGCACGAGTGCAGGGGGCTTGCCGGACTGCCGAGCAGTCCAAAAATCCACGCCCCTGCAAGTCTCTCAATTGGGAAATGTCAACTGACATGAGCGAGTCTGCCCAAATATGTGTGTACATACTCAACACTACACTCCCACACATTCTAAACACCAGTACAATTATAAAATGTAAAACTTTTATTTATTTTTTTATTATTTCCGATATAGCTGCCCATATTTGTGCATGTTTGCATGGGTTTGCCCATTGCTTAGCTACAGTTAGCAGTCAAGACATCGAAGAGGATAATAAGAAACTTATATGCAAATTAAGCAAAATAGCAATAGCGTAGTGGTAGAACCTTCACACAAAGAGGAGGCATTCCCGGTTCGAGTCCCATCACTCCCCTTTTTATTTACTGTTGGAAATCTATATAAATCTATATATGAAAAGAATTCCTGACATTTATCATTGAAATTTTAGTAAAAAGCATTGAAATGGCCTATGTAGTAGTGAACAAATTATATATATATATATATATATATATATATATATATATATATATATATATATATATATATATATATATATATATATCTAAGAAAGTGAAATGGTTATGCATACTGATGAATGCATAATTAACATATCTTAAGCAATATGAAGCACTGGTAAGCAAAGTTTACCAGTGTTAAGCACATGTCAGTATAATTGCTCATAGCTTAGCACTGCTTTAACTAGCGCAATAGTTTTGCACGCGTGGAGCTGCGCATCGCACCAACTAGCGCAAACAGAACATGTTTGCGCATAGCTGTGCACCGTGCTAACTAGCGCAATGATGGGCAATGTCGGGCAACATCGAGCAACGTAGAGCAATGTTGGGCAAAGTTGAGCAAAGTCAGCTAAACACAGCCACACCTCCTATCCGGTCTGGCCAGTAGTAAAATAAAAGGCAATGACAGGCCTCAAACCCAGGATACTGTGCACCATAATCACAGTACCAGTAAGCCATGACAGCTTTTCGTATGCATGCACTTTCAACACACACATACATATCAATAGAAGTTTACTGATTGCTAAGCAGGTGTGCTTTCAGCTGAGTTTCTTCAAAACTGGCCAATCACAGATAAGTGTGGGAAATGAGGCATATTTAAGCTCCATAGGTGGGAATACTTGCCATAACTGGTTGTAGCTCCCATCTGCAGTCAGCATGGCCGGTGTTGGAGAGGGCTCTCGATTTTGAGTGCAACGTTGGAGCATTGAGGAGTCAAAAGTAATGGTTTGGCTCCTCATCCATAATCATGAGGAGAGACTCCTTCAGGGTCAGTTCCAAGGCACCCAATACAAAGCGGAAGCCTGGAACCATCTAGCTCATGCTCTCACCAGTGCCACAGGCATCCCTCACACTGGTGAGCAGGTCAGACACCACTGCTCAGACCTGAAGAGACGCAAGGAGGACCGATTGAACCAGTGGATAAAGGAGGCCTGTAAGATGGAAAATGCCCCACTACTGAGTAGGTAGCCATGGAATGAAGTATGTAAGAATTGCTATTGTAGTCTATATTATGGATAGGTATGTCTCAATATCACTTCATTTACTTCACAGCTGCAGGTGTCCATGCTGCGAATCAGCAAGCCTATGCAGATAGGCTGCTGAGGCTGCGCCACCAGGCAGGTTAGTAAGTATTCTGCTTGTACTGTTACGTAAAATAAATGTGAGAGCCTGAAAAAAGTGTTTAAACACAATAAATAAAGGTATAATAATTCTCAAATAATTATTCTGCATGTACTGTCATATAAAATAAATGAGAGATCCTCTAGAAAAGTGTTTTAAGTGTTTATTAAAGGTATAATTCCTGGAGTGTGTCTGTGTCATTTTCTTTGATACGTTGTTGTACCCTTGCATTATAGAAATAGTACTGTTGTATTAAGTGCTGTTAACACACAGTTGGGTAGGCCTATATAAAGTGGATGAAGGGAGTTCCAGTAGCTTTTAAGCATATTCACAGTCCTTAACTGTTGGTTCATGCTCAGCATGTACAAGTTAATCTGGCACATGAGTAGCTTGGTATTTTGTTCCCCAGAAATGTCATTGTGCTGGCAGAAATGCAGGGAGCTGTTAACATATAACTGATAATTTCACCTAAACATATCTAGATAAGTATATGAAAGTAAAGCTGTCAGTGTACCATCTCAGCAGTAGTGTGTCTGAGCAACACAAAAATTATGTAGCAGTAACATCTGCATCCCGGACAGTTTGTATGTCAGATACAGCCCATGTATGTAAAGATCTAGCAAAACTCAATTCACGATCTAAGGACAATTGTGTAGTGTAATAATACATGTAGGGGACATATAACTGCAGTCAATAGAAATGTAGTGTAAACTAGAAGGATATATAAGTTGTTAATGGAGCTATCATTTTCCACCATACTGTATGTGCATAAAAAAATGCAATTCCACACCTCAATGGGTATGTCTAATCTCAAAACATTTGTTGGGACATATGTCCTATTGGTTTATAAATATCTGCATTTATGTTGATGCATGTGCCCTGTTCACATACCACAATATTGGTGGCCTGTTGCCATCAATTAAACCTGCATGCTGTTGTAATGTCCACTGTTGTCCCATATATGCATGTGTCATGCTTGCTGTTCAACTGTTGGAACTCTGGTGTGTTGGGTTAATGGGAATACTTCTGCATGCTGTTATAATTAATTGGGAATGCTGTTGACTGTTACTAACTCATATTTTCATTAAATACTCCTAAACATAGAATGTATGGGAAGGCCGGTCCCAGCGGACTCACCTGTCTCACCTCAGCTGGTGATGGCACCTGGCATCAGCAGGTCCAGTGCCCAGCCTGGGACCTCCTACTCCATTGGCTCTGTGCCACCTTCGGGTGGAAGTGCTGCAGGGGATGGGGTTCGTCCCCCCTGTGCAAGCATTGGCAGAGGAGGGCCACCTATCACCCTCCAAATGGTCCGGGCTGTAGTGCGTAGGGAGATCGAGCGTTCTCTCACTGATCCTCTACACCAGCTTGAGGCACGAGTGGCGCGACTCACTGGTGAGCCTGCCCCTCCTACGCAGCCCCCAGCACAGCCACCCTTTGGGCTGTGAAGGTGCAGTGGTGACTGCCCATGGGTGGGGATCTCAGTTCCACTTTTGCCATCTGTGGGCTCATGGGCTTGCGATTTCCAAACATTCTTCCCCATCAATGGTGTTCACCCACCACATGTGTCATATTCCGCCCCTGTATGCATCTTGTTTGTCTTGTCTGTTAACCTCCCCAACCTACCTCCTCAAATATACCTACTTTCCCTACCCCACATTCCACTCTCACCTGAAAAAAAGAGAAAAAGGGCAATCTGCTCCCCCAAAAAAATTACGCCCCATACATAGCCGCCCATTTTACACACATGTCCGCTGGACACATAAACTGATATTTAATTGGCAGTACAACATACTTTGTTGTCCTCACCCCTCTCACACAGGGGTTGAAGGTTTCATATTTCCCTCCAAATTTACTGCATATGCACAGCTGTTGCTGTTAAAGAAATGGGCAGCTATGGGCCTTCCCTACACCCGTCCTGCACATCCCGAGCTGTTTTCCCTACTGTCTTCCCCTCTTTGTGCCACATTTTCACCACTTTCCTATCTCCCCATTTTCTTTTCTTTCAAAGAAATGAGCACGGGGGTTAGCAGGAGTAAGCACTTTTAAGCAGTAGTTAGCGGGTTTGCGGGAGTGTGCGCCTGTGTGCTTGTGTGCACTTAGCTATGCATTGCGCAAACCCACGCAAACCCGCTTACAACTGCTTAAAAGTGCTTTAGTCACTCTGTATGTCAGGGCCCTTGTTCTGCTCAGCAGCAAAATAAAACACCCCTGTCAGCCTCGAACCCCGGACCTCGTACACACTAGACTGCATGAAGTACCACTAAACCATGGTAAACATACAACAAGTTGGTACCAAAATAAATATATCATGCATCAGAATGAGTGAATGTAAAGGACAAATAGGAATGCCATAACACAAATCCTGTTCTGTGGATCTTTACAAGCAGTTCTTGTGGAATTGCATTACATGACTGTGAAAAGAGTACCAGCCATTCTAGCAGGAAATAATGTTACAGCAGCACTTTACAACCCCTACACAGTATCATAGCAGGAAAACACTAGCATATCTGATTAGGGCAGAGGCCATACTTCCCAACTGTGACTAATTTTCAGGCATGTCCCTGATTTTGAGACAGGTTTTAGCTGTGTCCCTCTGAAACCCTCTGAAAGGTATTGACATTAGGCAGAAAGGTGGGGAATTACACTTAATGAATAATGACAATAAGTAAGAGTTAGATACTGCTTGCACTTCAGGAAATGTGTATTAATCCATATGCTCTGGTTCTCTCAAAGTTTCAACTTAATGTCTCTAATATTGTAAAGGTGTACCTCACTTCTACCTACTTTTCCCTGAGTCTGTTCAGATATGTACCTGAGTGTTTGAGATGCCTGGCCGAGGCAGAAACACACAGGCATATCAGCTATTCTGCTGTTACACACTGTGCAAATAGCTTTGGAAGGAGTTCCAGAAGCATACCCTTATGTAGGAGTACAACACTGAAATACCAAGGGATGTAGCCATGTACTGGTAGCAAACAACTGTGATAATGCCATTGTTCCAGTGCTGAAAAGACCAGGGTGGTGCACAGACAAAGAATAAAAGGCTAACCTCTGGGTACCATCTGGATTGGTCCACAGTTGGGAGCTACGCAGACAGACTCCTTGCCTTGGTAAACTAACAGGTACACAGCAACCCTTTAAGTCCAGTTAGATAAAGTTCACACATTAATACATAATGCTCTCTGTACCTCTGCACCCCTACCCAAATGTACAATATACCTGTGTGTTCAGGGTCCACCAAGGATGTAGGTAGGCATACTCAGTACTGAAACTTTGTCCAGTTTCCTTGAGCAGTCTGTGCTAATGTCAACACTAAAAATACACAAACTGTTCAAAAGTGAGTAAATTAATATTCACAGTATAGCAGTTCACAAACAGTTCATGTGCAAATGAATACATCTCAATAACTACTTTTGTATGGCAGTTAATTATATAAGTAGAAAAGAAACTACATACTCCCATGTATCTTGTGTTAGCATTTGTAGGGGTGAGTACAATTCTACACTGACAACTGTGTAGTGGAAGTGGCAACATTCAGGTCTGAGTACAACATTTAAATCACTGGCTACACCCCTAGCTTCAGATATAAGAACTATACCAACCTTCTGACTTACACAATGGTGTCCACAGCAAACAAGCATGGGCCCCACTTTGGAAAGCTGAAAGGGCTATGCCTACCTGACATAGCAATTTATAGCATTGGGTTGCTATGACAGTGAGTACTGCAATTACCACACAGCAGGCTACATGCAATTACCAAATGGTGGCCACCAATTGGTGCAGAGGCCATCACATGCACAGGTGCAGATATCTATAAAAGCAGGATGTACTTGCTGGTCACACATGCAATCATCCCATTGCAGATGCTGAGAGAGAGAGAGAGAGAGAGAGAGAGTGAGAGAGAGAGACAGAGACAGAGAAAGAGAGAGACACACACAACCCCACCCACACCAGGGAAAAAAAAAACAAAAAAAAAAAGCCAAAGACACACCAAACTGAAAACTGCGAACACATACAAAGGAAAGGTATGTAACACATATGTATTTACTGGCATGTAGTAGATGTATTTGAAAATTACTCTACATACTTTGAAACATCAATATGTGGCAGCAGTATGTATCTATGCACAGATGCCCTGCATAACTACTGCCATGGACAAATTAGTGTGTAGCTGTGTGCAGTGGGACATAACTCTGATATATGTAGCTCAGCATTAAATGTCAAACATCTGAACCATGTTATCTGTGGTCTATACAGTAGTGTGGACAATGGCTGTTTGGAGGAGTAATGCATACAGCTATATAACCATGGATGTGACAGGGTAGCACATGCATGATAGTCATATCAACGTGTAGCTTAGCATTGGCAACTGATGTACCAGGCTAGTATGCTAATCTAGCATTTGCAGCTATGTATACGCCCTCTAATATTACTGGGTGCTCACACGTGACACCTGTTCATGTTGCAGCAAGGCCTAACAGGTCAGCCGTGAGGTCCAGGGACTTACAACAGTGTGGACCTTGTGTGTGTATGGCACACACATACGGAGAAATATATCTGTGTCAGATATATTAGCATCTGTACATGTGCATAGAGCAAGGGACATACTGCAACTGTTTCTGAAGAGAGGTCATATATATGTTGGTGAAGGTTGTTATGTCCATATATGTATGTAGGTAGTAGTGTGTGGCCAACAAGACAGCATACAGTTCTGGTATATGACATGTGGTGGTTAAACGCTGTGGGTGTGATTTGTTAGGTTTGCAGTGTTGCAACCAGTGAGGCCTGCTAAAGCCACATGGGCTGAGAACACCTTCAATGCATTTGGCACAAGACTGTGCAATATCATTACATAACTGTATACCTCACATACTTCGCATAATTGATATTCCCACCATGAAAGGTGTACTGTATATGTGCCTATATGTATATCTATATGTACACGAATGGATGTTTATATGTATGTGTGTGTATCTATATATATATATATATATATATATATATATATATATATATATATATAAATATAAATATATATATATATATATATATATATATATATATATATATATATATATATATATATATATATACATATATGAGAGAGACAGAGTCATATTTACTGTGACAGATGCCTGGTGATAAAGCCATGGCCTCAAGCTCAATGTCGGAAATTCATTGGCATCCCTTTTTCTAAAAACTCTGTACCCATGAACTACCACATAGGTGGCAGTCAACTTAACACCGAAAGTGTGATAAGAGACCATGGGACACAGGTGGACAGTAGTCTCCCCCTTGATAATCACAGTGCCACACTAGTCATGTCATCTGTCTACATGGCACACCTCATCACAAAAGCTGTGTCATCCAGGGAAAAAGAGGTCAGTGTTCCGCTCTACTCATCACTCACAAAACCCATTATAGAGTACAATGCCCCTTCTGGTATGTACCTCACAAGACATCTACAGCAACTGGAAAGGCCACAGACATACCTCACAAAGAGTAATACTGTCCTCATCCTCAAACAGATGCCCTATGCAGACCGTCTCACAAAACCACAGCTGGACTGTGTCACATACCAGCAACCCAGAGGTGACCTCTGCCTAACATACAAAGCTATGTCAAACCCAGAGCTGTTGGACATGCTCCACGTAAACAGATCACAATCCCTACTAGCTACACACTCTAGGGACCTAAACCTTGTCACCTCAATAAACAGAACATGCTGGAGGGATAGATTCCTATCTCAGAGACATCCCATACTCTGGAACAAACTACCTATCAATAGCAAACAAAGCTCCTCAGTAGCACTCATCATGAATAGTCTTGATGATTGGATGGGAGATAGGAAATACACCCCGGGAATCACCTCTGTGGCTCTGCTTGAAAGGGACACATGAAATTAAATTACTTGGGTGTCAAAGGCCAGGGTACTGTCTGGCTAGGCTTCTATAGGCCCTAGGGCCAATAGCCTATTACCTACCTATGAACCAATACACACCCATATGTACCTGTTGCAATAATTGCTATGTAAGGTTGACTGAGTGTGATGGTGAATGTGTTGGTGAATGTGTCACAGTTGTGTATATGTAGGATAGCTTAGTGGGGAACTGTTTCTGTCATGGTATTTTGTGTCCTAGCTCTGATCCCAGAAAAACATGTGTATGCTATTGCTAGCCAGAAAAAGCAGTATGGCATGTGGTCTGACATAGTCCCTTTGTGTTAACTGGGGTGTTCCATTGGAGGATAAAGCAGTACATGTATGCTCATTGATTGGTACTGCTGGTGAATCAAACCCCTGTATGAACTGTAGTATTACCTGAAGCTGTAGGCCTAAACAGCACAGTATGGTGTATGTCCACATTGCTTGGAAACACTGTTTTGTGTGTTCCCTGTAGTCCTCACAGATTACATACCTCAGGCATAAGGGTTTGTAAGTACTGACAGAGTACTGTATGGTACACACGTAAAGCTCATCTGGGTTGCCATACCTCTGTGTCCTGTATGTATGTCTGATGTGTGTGTGGGTATGCCTGTAACATGCCCTCAGTCATATGTGTGTTACAGGATATAAGTGCATAACTAGCAACATGTATAGTCTAGTACACCAGTATGCCACCTATATTCACGAATGTGCACATATTGTAGGCAGGGGTTTTCCATCAACAACTAGTGTGGTATACTGGTAATACTATAACTGGACTTTACAATCATTGCAATGGATTACATATTTCATTATGCATTAGCTTGATATATACCTCCTGTAGCTATGTGGTGCATTGTGTTGCATACAGTGTGCCATGCACTGTTGCATAGTCTTACATCATGGTTTCTCTTTGTTGCTGTGCAGAAAATATTTTAATATATAGAGCATGTCAGGCACTGTCAGGCAGTTGTGGGTTGAGCACTGATATGTGGTATTGAAAGTGTGTATCCTCTGACAGACAATAGTTTGCTATTTATGGCAGTTCAGTGATATCTGCACTGTAGAATGTTAAGTGTGCCACATAACTTGCTCACACATATTGTTTCATTGTCTTCCAGGGTCATGGCCCACCATCACAATCCTGCCTATAGTCGTGCAGAGGATGAGATATTAACCACCTGTCTCATCCAACACTGCACCCTGCTATTTTCAAGAACTAGCCAGGACCAGCATGAGCGGACTGTGCTGTGGCAAGATGTTGTCCATAAGATAAATGACATAGGCATGCATAACCGGACATATGAGCAGGTACGACATCACTGCAGTGATTTACTTAGACATGTCCGGCAGCGTGCGTCTGATCTCCGTAGACAACTGCTTGCCACAGGTGGTGGGGTTGCCACCCATCCCCCCCCTCACCAGAGTGGAGGAGCTGCTCCTGAGCCTGGGGGCTCCCGGCCAACAACAACAACAGCACACATGTATCATCATGGAGGCTGGAGCCCCCCAGCAAGTTCACATGGAGCATGCAGGAAAGATGGTATATCTGTAGACTACTGTTACCTCTATTGTTAGATCATGCATATGTGAGATATGTACTGTGTAGTTAAAAGATGTGGAGCCTGGTGTTGTTCAATACTGATAATTTGGAACATGATGTGTAGACCTGTGACTGTCAACCATTGTGCTACTGTAAGATTGCAAACCCACAGTAGCAATGCCACAGTTGTTGTCACTGACAAACTGTTTCATATCCTTCTAGGTCCCTCTGGTGTGACAGCACGGCAGCAGACCCATGCTGGTGAGTGTGTTCTACATTTAATATTGCAAATAAAATGTGTATGTCATAGGTGAGGTGTAGGCCATGTACACATGTAACACACCTACGCATAATGCATGTTGTGCATGTTTGCTGTGAGACTATGCACATCTCAGTAACGTGAGTGGCTGCCTCAAACACATGCAATACACAGAGCATCCCAAACAATTGTGGCCACACTATAGTGGATATTGGATAGGCAGTCGATACACATGCACATAACATGCACAACTCCATCATACGCAGCACATGTTAATATGCTTCACATGGCATATTCAGACACACGCTGCAAGGTCACACTCCAGTATCCCAAATGTCATCCACACAGCACACATAATATACCTGAGGGATAGAGGCCTATCATGGGGCAGTGCGACACTCTTCAACACACAACACATTCATGTTAGGCAATGCTCCCTATTGGGCACCTTACAAACCCATGTAACAACTGGCTGTGAAATGGTGAATGTAGCCATGGTACTGCGGTTCAGGTACAGCATGATAGGTGCCGATCTGGCACACATAAGTAGCCTTGAGTGACAACATGATGCTGCATGATGATGGCTCATGTTACAACACGCCATCCATTTACAGTAACCACAGTACTACACATAGCATTCATTGCTATACACCTCAATGTTGTGTGTGTGCAAACATATGCACCCATACACAATATGCATAGCAATCACCATTTGCACAAAGTGACACATATATGTCTTGTAATGCTATTGAGTGTATAGGTCACATGACACACATTGGGTATTTTACAGTTGTGTTGTAGCATGCCATGTCATGGCTGGCACTGGCATGTCCACAATATGTTCTACACTCACCATAACTACTGTACAATGGCTATGTTGAGCAATGGTATTCCATCAGGTATCCATGCACCACTCATCCTGTGTGTATACATAGCATGCATGAGCTAAACTTGTGTCCACAATTATCTGCTAAAGACACCGACGCTTTAATCAGTAACAGATATCTATGTAACACACAGATAAACATCCAGCCATGGTATGTATACCTGTGAGTGATGGTGCACAGCACATTGAAGAGCTTGTAATACTTGCACAGCAATGTTGTGTCCATGTACACATTGTGTTCCAGGGTGAGGCCAATCAGTGAACAACAACACACATGCATCAAAGCCATGTATACTGTTATTAGCAAGGACTGTCTATACTCACACTGCATGCTGTTGAGCAACACACGTCCTGCATGCTGACATGTGTGATATGACTCTTTGTCTTGTGATACTGTACCCCACCATCAAGCACTATTGGGTATGTTCTGGATTGCTGGTGGTGTGTGTGTGCCTCTGCTTTAGTGAGGAGTGTAGTTGTGTGCATGTGTGCATGTGTTCATGTGTGCATGTGTGCATGTGTGCATGTGTTCGTGTTCATGTGTGCATGTCTTCATGTGTGCATGTGTTCATGTGTCCATGTGTTCATATGTGCATGCGTGCATGTGTGCATGTGTTCATGTATGCATGTGTTCATGTGTGCATGTGTGCATGTGTTCATGTGTGCATGTGTGCATGTGTTCATGTGTTTATGTGTGCATGTGTGCAAGTGTGCATGTGTGCACGTGTGCATGTGTGCATGTGTGCATTTGTTCATGTGTTCTGACATCATGTACAGGTTGCAAAATGTGTTTCCTGTCTTCCTCTCACAGGTGCTGAGGTTGGGCTGGTTCACTGCAGCAGGGAACCTGATGTCACTGACACAAATAGTGATAATGAGGATAGGTGTGTTGAGGCATAGGCATGTTTGCCAGGGTCTGTCATTGGGCCACCAATCGACAGTACACAGCTGTCCACCCCATCCATGCACACAGTCATACTGCCAATACATCCCTCATCACCAATGACCTTAGCTGAGGGACAGTCTGCAGTCGGCAATAGCCAGAACAGTGTGGTACCTATGGCACATGCATCTGGACACAGCAGCCATATCCAGAGGTCTGGAATGGTACCACATAGGCAGATGTCCAGGAGTTTTAATCAGAGCACTGCTGGTCATCATGCCCCTGGCAGACATGCAACAGGTCTTACAACCTCATGCATGTTCTAGGCTGTCATGGAGGCACAGGCATGTATGGAACGGTACGCCAGACAGGGACTAAGGGCACAGAGAGCACATAACACTGCTTTAAATGACAATATCCATGACCTAGCAGGTGCCATCCATTATTACACTGAGGTCATTTATAGACGTTGGGGTGAGACATTAGCTGTCCTCTGCAATGTCATGCCCATGTGTCAGGACAGTGCGGGATGGGTGAGATGTCAACGTGGGCGTATGCCAGCAACAACAGCTCACTTAGGTACAGTCACAGCAGACATCCCTCAAGTTACAGCAGCTCCCGTAGTGCCAGTACCAGCCCCAGCAATGTTGGGGGTGGGCTGTCCATAGACCGTCCTGGAAGATCATGTGGACGTGGCACTGGACAGTCCCAGCAGGGACCTAGGTCCAGTGTACATATTTCTACGTCAGTAGCACCCCAGCCAGGCATAGGTACCATATCTGTGGCCTGAGATGGTGATCTGTAAAGCCTGGCAGGTACAGTCTGTGGTTGTCCCACAAATCCCCATATATGGCAGCCACATGGTGGAACTGTGTGCATGCAGACACACACACACACATAAACCAGACACCTAGAGCTAACACATACCCACACACATTACATCAACATTGGCCCATACCATTACTCTTTGCCCTCACACACACACACACACACACACACACACACACACACACACACACGTACATGTCGATTGTATGGCTCAATGTAGGCCTCTGGCAAACAAACAACACACCCTGTGCATATGATGAAACCTGTGCCACCTCCTGTCATCTGTAACACTGATGCAGGAACAGGCTAACATGGTGCTGATGCACAGGGTGACATTATGGCAGTATAGCAATGTTAGCATGTTGTCAGCAGTAAAGTGTAATGTTATCCTTGAAGGTGTAGTTGAGCAGGCATGATGCATTAAAGCTATGATTGTCAATGTAGTATTGTTTACACCAGTGTTAATCCCAATAGTGTATTGTCCGCCCACGTGCCACTTGGCTGATGTGTGTAGTATTGACAGCACGTGTTAGAGAGTGGACAGTACGTGTGGGATGTATGCAGCACAGGTTTGCAGGTGTACATTTGTGAACATGGTGGAGGTGCACCGTCTGCATGTACGTGCATAGTGGACACATGGGCAGGGTGACATGCCCTGTATTACACAGTGTCAACACTCCATAGTTTCTACTGATGGCCAGTATGCATTGTACTACACACATTTTGGAACTTGGGTACACATGTGTGTATGACATGGTTTGACACTGTGCTGTGGGTGAGACTGTTACTATCTGTCATTGGTTTGCATTCTGGTAGTATACATAACCTCTACAGCCTGACCATAAACAATCGTTAGATGATGTCTTGACAACTGACACACAGATGTAGGACACACAGTAACATTTGTACCCTTCAGGAACTATACTATGCCAGTAACCAGTGGTGTTCACCTGCACCCATTTCTGGGACCACTCCTGATTGCCATACAGCTCACTTAGGTACAAGCAAACATAGTATGGATATGTCCATCCACATCTGGGAATGCATACTGTGGCCTACAATGCATTCTCTAGATGACACACACATCCTCCACAAGGGTATCATACAGACAGATACCTGTTGTCAAACCCATGCTGTAAAGCTATAAGCCAACTAAAGCATGGTCATCCACCTTTACAAAACATAGGTAGTAGCCCCCAACATGTTGACAGGTACCGATGTGTACATACAGCCAAGTGTTACATCATCTCTCCTTTGGTAATCACATTTCCAAAGGTATTTTGAAATCCCTTGGTGAATCACATAAGTAATAAGGGGTCTGTATGCATATCCACAAAGGTTGTTGTACACCTATAATGAATAGCCATCATTGACAGTCTTTGCTGCATTTTAACTGGTCTGAAATATACCTCAGGCATAAACCCTTACTCACACTATTCAATAGAAACCGTAATTAGTGTGCGTGACACGAATGACCTAGGCCAGGGATCACTGCAGTGGCTGGGATTGTCACAAGCATACAGATGTGACCTAAGGTCGGGAAAGCGGCAGCACACCCTGGCAAAGATAACAGATGTGTTCATGGTGAAAGCAGGGTTCCCTCCACTGAAATAATTGAGGTCACATGTACGTATATGTATTTGCCACACAGCTACCTGACATGCAATACACATACTGTTGTCATTGTCATATGTCATACAGTAGTAAAAGCAAAACCCGCAATGCAGTAACCAACTGTGTCACACACACTCATGAAATGCAGGATAAAAACCCCTACCTAACTACTTTATGATACTAGAACAATACGCATTTACACGATGCACTATATACATTAGTGGAAGCTCTCTTTTCCACAGGTATATTTGTAGGATGGTGACATCATCAGACTTGACAAAGATAAGTATACCACTTTTAAGGTGTTGTAGTTGTCTCCAAAAAGTTTGCTCCTCTACAAGATTCAAACCCCTACCTAACTATCGCATGATACTATGGCAGTACGCATTTACACGATGCGTTAGACAGACTATTGGGACCTTTCCTTTCCACAGGTATATTTGTAGGTTAGTGACATCATTAGACTTGACAAAGATAAGTATACCACTTTTAAGGTGTTGTAGTTGTCTCCAAAATAGTTGCGCCTCTACAAGGAGATACACACACTGTCATACAGTTGTCAAGTGCAGGATTCAAACCCCTACCTAATGATACTAGAGTAGTATGCATTTACACGACACACTAGACACATCACTGGGTGCTCTCCTTTCCACAGGTATATTTGTAGGATGGTGAGATCATCAGACTTCACAAAGATAAGTATACCACTTTTAAGGTGTTGTAGTTGTCTCCAAACAGGTTGCTCCTCTACAAGGAGATGCACGCACACTCTCATACAGTTGTCAAACCCCTACTTAACTACTTAATGATACTAGAGCAGTATGCATTTACACGACGTGCTGTACAAATTACTGGGAGCTCTCTTTTCCACAGGTATATTTGTAGGATGGTGACATCATCAGACTAGACAAAGTGGGTTACATTAGGTGACATTAGGTGGGCTACATAGAAGGTATTTGTAGACACTTTGGCAATGTGATCATCAAAGGAGAGTTTACTATCTACCTGGGTCCCCAGGGCCATAATTACATTCTCCGTACATACTGGATTACCACCTATGTAGTAATTTTTGTGCACTTTGTTTTATCCAAAGGGCATGACTATGCATTCTTTGGCATTCTGCTTGAGGGCATTGTTTTGACACCAGGTATCTGTCTCTGTAAAACCCTTCTGTAGGATGTCTGTGTCAGCCATGGAGTCGATTATGGACCACAGTTATCAGACATCTGCAAACTTGTTCAGCCATACTCCTCCCATGCTTGCCTGTACCTCTGAGCAGTATCTACTGAACAGGTGGGGTCCATGGACCAATACCTGTGGGATGCCATTTGTGACTGGTTTAGAGTCGGACATGGCAATGCAACTCTGAACATGTGTGTTTGATCTGTGAGCCAGTTGGCCACCCATCCTGTGGCATAGCTGTTAATGTTCAAGCTGGTAAGCTTGTCCATGATGCCAGAGAGGGGAATGGTGTCGAAAGGCCTTAGTGAGGTCCAGGTGGGCTGTGTGGACTACTTTCACCTCCATCTATGTCCTTGGTAACTGTTTCAAATGAGTCAACTAGATTTAGGAGACAGAATCTACCTTTAACAAAGCCAAGTTGGGTAGAGTCCAGTGTCTGGAGGTCCCCATTGTCTCTGTTTATGGGTTCCATGATAATTTATTCCATAGCTTTGCAGACCAGGCTGAGTAGGCCTATAGGGCAATGGTTTCCTGGTTCTGTTGTGGCACCCCCTTTGTGGAGCTGGATGACTGTTGCTGTATGCCATTCCTTGGGTGCATAGCCTGTGTTAAGGTTGAGTCTGGACAGTGAATGTAGGTGAGGGTGTAGTTCCTTTTGGGGCTGGTGTAAGTTGCAGCCTGGTACACCATCCAGTCCCATTGATGCTGTGTTCTTAGCTTTGGAGAGGGCTGTTTTTACCTACATGTCCATGAAGTCTGGTGCTCTGTATTCTTCTGGGATGGACACAGGCCCTTTTGGGGGTGATGTGGGTGGGAGTTTGCACTGAACTTGTCCCCAGGATGTGGGCAATGTAAGTTGGTTCAGTGTATCTTTTTTCTATTTTGCAGTAGCTGACAGCATTTTTGAGAGTTGCCACCTAAATGTTTGGTATAGCTCACGAAGGCTTTGTGGCTGTTATTCTTACATTCCTTGGCAATTTGTCTTTAGAAACTGGCCTTGGATTATTTTATGAGCGATCATTGTTTCTTCCTAATAATGATCAGTTATGCCTTTCCTTATGTGAAGTTTGCTCTATCATGTGTTCGTTCCCTCCTTCTGTTGTATAGCTTATTTATGTGTGAAAACCACCAGATTGGTTTCCTATTTTTGGAGGAGTGCATCATGGTTTTATTTGGCATGTCTCGATCCATGCATCCCTGTAGATGCTCATAGAATGCACTTGTAAATGATTTTGCAGATTGTATAGCATTATCCTTTAGCAAGGGTGCTTTTGAACTTTCCACTTTGGTCTTGAGAAGTATGCTGTTTGCTTTAGAAACTTTCTTCACAGTGATTTCTTTGACTGGGGGGGGGGGGTGATGTGGATGTCCAGTGTGATTACTTTATGATCTGATATTACCAGTGAGGGGTTTATCTCTGTTGTGGAACACTGGTACCCCATGTTGGTGATGATCAGGCCCAGTATGTTTTCACCTCTAGTGGGCGTGGTAACCAGCTGTTCCAGAGCGTTTGAGTTTTTAAACTCTGAGAAGCATTGGGCAAAGGACGTTGTACACGAGTAATTCTCCCAGTCAGTGTTTTGATAGTTGTAATCTCCTCATATAATGGTGTTTGGTAGGACCTTTATATTTTCACTGTTCTCAGGAATACGGAGGGAGGTTCCTGAGACAAGGTAGGTGATCTGTAGCAGGCTACACTCTGATAAGCAGCTTTGCCCAATGTTAGTTGCACTTGCATGGTCTCCAAGGCCTCATGCTGTGCCACTAACCTGAAGGTGTGGGTATCCATAAGGTAAATGGATACACCACTTCCTTTTGTATTTCACTCTGAGTTTTGGGGCCAAAGATCAGATGGATTGTGAGTGTTTTACGTGGAGCATGTCCAACAGCTCTGTGTTTGACAAAGCTTTGTATGTTAGGCAGAGATCACCTCTGAGTAGGCGATATGTGAGAGAGTACAGCTGTAGCATTTTGAGACGGTCTGTGTATGGCATGTATTTCAGGCCGCTAATGCTATTTGTGAGGTATTTCTGCAAGCTTTCCAGTTGTTGTAGATGTCTTGTGAGGTACATAGCAAAAGGGGCATTGTACTCTATTACTGATCTAGTGAGTGATGAGTAGTGGGGAACAATGCCCTCTTCTATTCTGCATGAGACACCTTTTGTGATGAGGTGTGCCACATAGAAGGATTTCTGGATTACTGCGGGGATGTGATTATCACAGGTGTGTCCACTGTCCACCTGTGAGCCAAGGTCTCTTATTACACTTTCAGTGTTAAGTATACTACCGCCTATGTTGTAGTTCATGGCTACAGAGTTTTTACCAAAGGGGATGTCAATGCACTTTTTGGCATTGAGCTTGAGGCCATGGCTTTGACACCAGGCATCTGACTCAGTGAGGCCCTTTTGCAGGATGTCCACATCTTCAGTAGTTTCGATTATGGCTCCTAGTTTGCAGTCATCTGGAAACTTCATTAGCCACAGACCTTCCATGTTAAAGTTTACTTGAGGGAAGTAGATACCAGATAGGACAGGACCCAGGACTGAACTCTGTGGTACTGCACTTGTCTCTGGTCTAATGTTGTACTTGGAGTCTGCTACTTTCACAGCGTGTGTTCTGTCAGTTAGCCAGTTGGCATCCCATCTTGTGACATAGCGATTTATACCTAGTTTAGTGGGTTTATCTATAATTCCAGAGTGGGGGATGGTGTTGAAAGCCGTGGCAAGATCTACATAGGCTGTGTGAACCACCTTACCCTTGTCTATGGTTCTGGAGACTTCTTCAATGACGTCTATCAGGTTTAGGAGACATGATCTGCCTTTTACAAACCCAACATGGTTGTGGTCCAGAGTTTGGAGATTACCAATGTCTTTTTTTATAAGTTATATGATGATACATTCCATGGCCTTGCAGAGCATGCTCATCAGGCTGATGGGCCGCTAGTTCCTGGGGTCCATGGTGGCTCCCTCCTTGTGTAGTGGGATAACCATCGCTGTGCGTCATTCAGCAGGCACAAAGCCTTAGATGAGGGTATGACTGAACATGGTACGTAGGTGTGGTGCCTGTTCATTCTGTAGTTTGTGTAGAACACAGCCTGGGATGTTATCTGGTCCCATGGATGCTGTGTTCCTGGCTTTGGAGAGTGTTTTTTACCTGTGCAGCCATGATGACAGCAACTTTGCAGTCTTCCGTTATAGAGATGTGCTCTTTCATGGGTGAGAGGGGGGTAAAGTTAGCACTGATACTATCTGCCAGGATGTTGGCAATATCTGTTGGGTCTTTAAATTTAGTGCCATTGTGCTGTAACTCAGAGCAGATCTGAGTGTTGCCATTGAGATTCTTGACATAGCTATAGAATTCTTTGTGCTTGCCTTTAGAATCAGTGTCGATTTTGTTTTCATAACTAGCTTTGGAGGATTTTATCATGGATCACAGCTTCTTACTGATGTGGACCATGGAGCTCCTCCCCTCATGGGATTTTACCCTCTTTTGCAACAGTATTTTCCTTCTGTTGTGCAGTTTGTTTATGGCAGGGTAACACCAGATTTGCTTCCTTTTCTTGGAGGTTAGCATCTTGGTTCTGTTTGGGATAGCATGATGCATGCAGTCATATAAGTGCTTATGAAGTGCAATTGTGAAGGATTCAGTAGTCGTAACTGTATTGTCCATCTGCATGGGTGTCCTGCAGTTCAGCACTTCTGTCTTAAGAAGCATGAAGTTGGCTTTGGAGAAATTTTTAACATGGTTTCCTTAATGGGGATGTGGGTCCAGAATGTGGATATGTAGGGTAATTAGCTTATGGTCAGATGGGACGAATGAGGCGCTGACGTCAGGTGTGTAACACCAGTCACTCAAGAAAAACCAAACCCCGTAACCAACACAAATAACCACTAAGTGAGCTAAATGCTACTCATTGCCAGAAGTCTCAGCCTCCAGATGCACACACTCGAGGCACTTCTCATTATGGAGAATATTGATATCTGTGCAGTATCGGTAACCTAGTTCAAGGCTCCAGACAGCACACCAGCACTACCAGGATACTATTATTCCATACCTTCCAGCATCAGAACCTGAATCATAGCACATAGGGTGAGGATGTATCCATATTCATCAAGGATACCTACATCTCTCTCTACATGCTCTCTACAGGATATGTACCCATAGAATGTTGCACAGCAACGTTCTTCATACTCCACAGGGGTGGGGCCATGAAAACCCCTTGACATTCATGCTCTATGAGACTGACAAGTGTGTTCTGCAAGGCAATGGAGCCAATCATAACGGAAGTCAACAATACAGAGATTGGGAACCTTCACACAGTTGAGCACATCCAGTTTGGCTTCGTCAAATGCAGACCACGCCTCCTGAACTGGGAGGATTTCTTTGACAGTTATCCAGGTTACGGATGATTGAAATGAGCTCCACATAGCCTACCTATACCTCGCTAATGCCTTTGACACCATTCCCCAGTCAGGTATCACAGATGAATTCACCAACCTGGCCATGAATCCATACATCACAAGATGGATTGCAAACTGGCTCACAGATAGATCCCACACATTACGAGTTGCTGGTTACATGTCAGACTCTACACCGGTAACAACTGGTGTCCCCCAGGGTTCAGTCCTGGGGTCCCTCCTGTTTGGTATAGACTTCTCAAATGTACATGCCAACACAGGAGAGTTGTGGTTGACTAAGTTTCCTGGGAACTGTAAAGTGTTTGCCATAATAGATTCCCCAGAAGACAGACATATTCTCCAGAAGGGACTCTATGAGACAGATGTGTGGTGTCAGAATCATGGCCTCAAGCTCACTGTGGAGGAATGCATAGTGATCCTCTTTGCTGAAAACAAAATATCCACAAACTACCACATGGGTGTTACCCCCTTAAAAATGACAAGGTGATAAGGGATCTGGGGACACAAGTAGATAGTCATCTTTCCTTTGACAACCATGTTGCCAAAGTGATTGGGAGATCCTATTTGGCCCACCTAACCAACAAAGGGTTTGCATCAGGATCCAAAGAGGTAGTGTTGGCACTCTACTCTTACATCATCAGACCCATCATTGAGTACAGTGCACCATTTGGATATACTCGACTTAGCATATCCAGCAGCTGTAGAGACCACATAAGTACCTCACCAAGAGGATTACTGACCTCAAACAGTTGTGTTATGCAACACAAGTGGTAAAACTAAATATGTTCTTCGTTGTGTACCATCTACTCAGAGGCACACTCTGCCTAACATACAGAGCTATGTCCAACACATAACTGTTGAACATGCTCCATCTACACATAATACAATTGAGTTGCCCTACACATTCCAGGGATATTAACCTCATTGGAACGATGAATACAACATGCTGGTGGGATAGTGTACCATCCCAGACACTTGCCTTACTGTGGAACAGAGTCCCAATGTACATCAGACAGATCCCCTCACTGACACTCTTCAATTAGAATCTTGATGAGTGGATGGGAAACAGACAGTTCATGCCAGACAACACATCAGCCGCCCCACTAGAAAGGGGCTTAGGGTACTAACTATTAGAACTTGGCCTTGGGAGACTACCCAATGGTGTGGTGAAAGCTGCACAACTTGCGTAGGCTGATATATGCCTTCGTGGAGACAGTCTACTACATACCTATGGACCTATGTGACAGGTACATGTCTACAGATAGTAGATGTGTACTTCATTGTACAGTCATGTTGTACAGCAGGCACATGGACCACATACACTGTAATGCTTACAGATACTGGTGGCTGTTATGTACAGTGGGAGAGATGTCCACCTCATGTCTTTCATGCCATTGGGATGTGTGCTGGGTGGGACAGTCCTGGAAGGCTCCCTGTCATGGTCACCCTCTTACACACATCTCTGCCCATCCATCTTTGGCTTATTATACTGTGTCCCCCCTACATATATATATATATATATATATATATATATATATATATATATATATAGGTAGGTGATAGGCTATCTGCCTGAAGGCATATATTAGTATGGCTAGAGTTTGCAGCTATCACCACCCATGGAGTTAGTTCCCTAGGCCTCTGTGTAGTAGAGCTGATGAAGTGATCCATGGTGTGACAGTTGAGTTTCACATACAGTCATCAAGGCTCCTCTGGAAGAGTGCCAGTGAGAGTATTGGCTTAATGTCGGTTGGGAGCCTGTTCCAAAGCAAGGGAAGTCTCTGAGTCAGTCATGTATCCCTCCAACATGTTCTATTTAATGTTGTGATGATGATATCCCTAGAACATGTGGTACAGTGAGCTTGTGTTTACTTCAGATAGCGCATGTACATCAGTTCTGCATTGGACATGGACCTGTGTGTTGGGCACAGATCTCCTGAGTAGACAGTATGCAACAGAGTACAGATTGAGTTAAATTCAGTCTGGTTGCATGGGGCAACTGTTTGAGGCCAGTAATCCTCTTGTTGAGGTACTTCAGTGGTCTTTCCAGCTGCTGAAGGTGCCTAGTCAGATTCATCGCAAGTGTGCTGACGTACTCTCCGACGGGTCTGATGACTGATGAGTAGAGGGAACCTCCTTTGACCTACATGCAAAGTCCTTGGCAGTTTGTGGGAACACATAACATGATTTTCTCACCACTTTGTGAATGTGTTTCTGGAAGTAGAGATGACTATCCACATGTGTCCATAGATCCCTTATTATCACCTCCATATTTAGGGTGTTGGCATCTATGTGGTATTTGTATGACTGTAGCTCAAGGGCATAATTTTTACACCACATATGTCTGACTGAGACCCTTTTAAGGATGTCTCTGTTGTCCCACACATCGATTATGACAACTTTTTTGCAGTCATCCACAAACTTTGCTAAACATAGCCCTCATGTGTTTGACTGTTTTTCTGAAAAGTATACACCAGACAGGAGGGGTCCCAGGACTGAGCCATGGGGGTCAGCAGTTGTTAACAGCTTGAACAGGAGACCGCAATTCTTACCTTGTGGAATCTATCTGTGCCCCAGTTGGCAATCCATCAGATGACATGCATATTTATGCACTGGTTGTTGATTTTGTGGATACGACATGTGTCTGGGATGTTGGAAGACACCTTTCCAAGGTCTATGTGGGACGTGTGTAGCTCATTTCATTGATGTAAGTCCTGGGTGACTGCCTTGAAAACAGTCTAGCAGGTTTGGGAACCATGATCTGCACCTGACCAAACCGAAATTGGTAGGGTTGGGTGTTTGTAGGCTCACAACAGCCCTGTTTATGAGTTCCATCATGATGGACTCCATGGCCTTGCAGATCAGGCTTAATAGGCTTATAAAACAATAGTTCATATGGTCTGTTCTGCACTAACACTTGTGGAGTGTGCCAAATGTTGCTGTAACGCATTCAACGGTTTCATATCCTGTACAGAGGGTGAGTCTCAACAGACTGTTCAGGTGCAGGGTCTGTTTGTTTTGGAGTTCAGATATGACACAGCTAGGGAAGCCATGTCATCCCATAGACGCCGTGTTTAAATCCGGACCATGGTGTTTAAAAGTGATTTTTTTCTGTCAAAAAAAAAAGTATATTTTGCAGACTGGCAGTTTTATTGGCCTTGTTGCTTGATTTCCCCTGGACAAAGGCACCATTTTCAGCTTGACCATGGAACAGAATGTTACTCCTACAGATGGGCTTTCCTTCAGCTACAAAAAAAAAAAAAGTTAAGTAAGCAGCCTTTGCCAAAACAACAGGCTAACAATTTGCCACAGCTGCAGGTGGGTGACTCTGCTGTGGTCATTTGTTTTACTTTAAACCACTCATCTTTACCCTGGAACCCTCTGGTGTATCACCTACAGCCACTATTGACCAGAGGTTAGCTATGTTGTCTATGGCTTTTGGGGCCCCTTCAGAGGGCAAGGGAAAATGAATCTTGTCAGTCCTAGGAGAGGGAAATGAGAAGGTTTCCCTGTTGTGTCAGAATACTGTGTCCATCCCTGGGGAAGCAGCTGCTACCATTAGAAACATGAATGGCCCCAATTTTTCTTCCAAATGAAACAGAAAACCAAACATGTATCTACTCCACCTCAAATTTCCTTGGATAGGAACAGTTTACTGGTACTGGCTCAGGGTTTGATTCAGGCATCAATCCTTCTTGTAAAGTAGTTCCCGGTAAAAAAAGAGTGATTCCTTCTTTTCATAAAATATTCAGGATTCTGAATCTGAACAGTAAGATGCAGGGACAGATTCAGGGTTTTGTCCTCAGATTTCTGATTCAGACTCAGAGGAGAGTTCTCTTTCTGATTCTCTTTGTGGGGGGGGGGGGTTCTCTTTTTCTGAGATTATTTCTAGAATGGGGAGAACACTGAGGTTTCTCAGTACTATAAAAATACTACAAGTTGTTACAAAAGGCTTTTCCAGAACCTACACCCATTCCCCCTGTCCTGTCTGCTTTAGAGGATGTGTGTCTTACTGCCTGCAATGTTCCTGATATTTAGCCAGCTGTCTCTAAAAAGGCAGATATGATGTGTAAAGTTCCTCAGTCTTTTAAAGTTTTATAACTATTCCCAAACCTGACCCAGCAGCTATAGTGCTAGTTGACTACTCTGCTGCAAAGCACTTAGTTAATTTCAATCTTACTTTTTCAAATAAGGATGGGAAAATTACTGAGAGGTATAGGAAAAAGTGTGTACTTGTTCAACTTTGTATTTCAGATTTTTAAATTTTCAGTCTCATAATGTTAAAGTTTTTTTCTGACATATTGTAAAAGCATGAGAACTGTTTTATCTACAGTTTCTTCTAGTGAAAATCTGATTTAAATAACGTTGCTTCTTTTATTCCACAAGTCAGTACTTCACAGTGTGTGTATGACATGATTGAAACTTCTTCCAGGGCTATGCCTTCTGGTATGGTTTGAAAAAGGTTTGTTTGACTGCATTCTCAGAACTTTCCAGATGATGTTAAAAATAACATTTTAAATTCTCCCTTTGACAGAGATTTAGTATTTGGTGCCTTTGCTGCAGAGGTGATCAAAACATGTGATGAAAGGGGCAAGCTGATCCATGGAATCTCTTAAGATTTTTCAGCCCTCCTTTTCCGAATTGTCTGAGGGATTTTGTTTCTCCTCATCCAATTTCATCAAACAACAGAATAAACAGTCTCAACAGAATTCAGGTAAACAAATGTTTAAGAAGAAGTGGCAAGGAGTTTCCAAAACAAAGTCCCAAACTTTCCAAAAGCACAGACACTCCAAGTCTGAATGACTCTTCAAGAGACTTTATGCCCCCTCCCACTCTTGCCAACTTTCAGTTCCAGAAAGTCTGAATCTCCATTTATCTTTGGCAACAGATTGTTTAAGACCAATGGGTTCTGAAAATCATTCATCAAGTTTATATGTGGTAATAAAAGAAATTCATTTTTTCCAGGGGGGGTCATTCCTCATCCTGCAGATCAGACTATTGTGTTTCCACCTGTTCTTCATCACACACTGTCTCAAGGAGTGATAGAAATAGTTCCTCCTTCCCAGGTGGGAAAGAGATTTTTTTTAAGGATGTTCCTAGTCGCAAAAAAAGAAACATTTGGAGATCAGTTCTGCATATTTCTTTCTTAAACATGTTTGTGATGGTTCCCAAATTCAAAATGATGTCACTTTACTACCTGTTCCCTCTTCCTCTTTCAAGTTTCCTGGTAAAAAAAACATTCCTGCTCATCTACACTTCAGGGATTTCTTAAGTTTCTGTGTGCCTGGAACAAATGATCAGTTCTCTGCCTTACCGTTTAGACTATCCAGTACAGCAAGAGTGCTCACAAAGTGTCTAGCTCCAATTATAGCTCATTGTAAGTTATAGAGTACCCAGTGTTTTTCAAATATTTAGATGATTTGCTTATCTTTAAAGTTTCTTTTTCAAAATTTCAGGAATCTTGCTCTCTCTCTTGGGTGGGAGATCTCCTTTACAAGATGGGATTTCAGGCGAACATTTAAAAGTCTTTCCTGACTGCCTCACATAGGATTGTGCACCTGGGATATCAAAAGACACCTCAGTTCAAAGAGCTTTTCTTCTACCATAAAAAAATAGATATTTATTTAGATGAATTTCTAAGGGTTTCCACTCAGGCTTCAGGCACAGAAAGGGAATACCTCAGGATTTTGGGTCTAATGTCATCTAGGTTTCCGATGATACCCATGGCAAGACTCCACATGAGAAAGATATAGTGGTATCTGAAATCTCTTTGGATCCAGTATTAACAACCTGTATCTTTTCAGATCCCAGTGTTGGGGTTTGTCAGACAAGAAATCATGTGGTAGAGACAACAGATGTTTTTAAATCCAGGTATCCCCTTCTCTCTCCCGGCTTCAATGCAATCAGTCCGTCAGTCAGTACAAATGCTTCAGAATTTGCCTGGGGAGCTGATTTAGGGGACATAAAAGTACAGGGGATCTGGGACACCAAGGACAGATGCAAGCAATAAATATCAATGAGCAGCTTTCCCTGATCAAGGCACTCAATTCTCTGAACCATCTTTCATCTCTGTGACCTCTTCGAGTGGATACAGACAATACCACAGTGATATAATACATCAGCAAGCAAGGGGGAACCATGTCATACCCCCTTTGCAGACTAGCCGTGTTAGCTTGGGATATAGCTGCATAGCACAATCTAACTCTACATGCATCCTACATTCCATCAGAGCAAAACTGTGTGGCAGACAAACTGAGCAGGACGAGGGACAACCCTCATGAATGGGAACTAGATCAGTTTTTCCAAGATTTGATCTATCTGTGGGGAGTTCCTCAAGTAGTCCTTTTTGCCTTCTCTCTGAACAATCAAATGACAAAATTCTGTTCAAGGACTCCATGCAAGAAGTCCTGAAAGACAGATGTCTTTTCTCATCCTTTATCAGCCATTTCAGCATGTCTGCCTATGGACCCTCCTCGTTCAAGGCATTTGCATGTCTAAATGTTCTGGAAAGTGTTTTGCATAAGAAGCCTCCAAGTAAACCATTAGCCCCTCCTTGGGATCTTAATTTTGTATTAGGGAAACTAACACTTGCCCATTTGAAACAGCTAATCTGGATGACTTGAGGTTCTTATCATGAAAAACAGTTTCATTGATTGCTCTGACCTCTGCAACAAGGGTATCTAATTTGCAAGCTCTAATGGTGAATCAACCTTTTCTCAGTTTCTACAAGGATAGGATTTCTTTGAGAACCAACTCATCTCTTATGCCTAAAGTGGTATCTGAGTTTATCTAAGTCAAACTATCAATCTCCCTGTTTTCTTTTCTGAACCTAAAAATGAGGGAGAAAGGACATTCCATATCTTGGATGTCCCCAGACAACTCAAGTACTATATTTACAGAACTAAATCTTTCAGATCATTTGATTAATTGTTCATTTCTTGTGAAGATAAGAAGAAAGGAAAACTGGTGTCAAAACTGACTATTTCCAAATGGTTGTGTAAGGCTATTACCTTTTGTTATACTCAGCAAGACAAATCTATTCCAGACAGGGTGAAGGCCCACACTACAAGGACATTGGTGTCTTGTATGTTTTTTCTTATTTTTTGAATGGGTTGGAGCCTAGAAGTATTCTAGAAGCTGCTACTTAGTCCTCTGTACATACTTTTACAAGCCACTATAAGCTGTATTCCTGCTCTAGGTCCAGATCATGCTTTTCTAAGACCATTCTCCTGGGGTTCCAAGCCCCATCTCATTCCGCCTCCCAAATACAGTTAGCTATGATAATCTATCCATACACCTTAGGCTACTTGCAGCAGTGATCAGTATGAAGAACTGAATACAGTTGTGTAAGCTGAACTTACCATAACAGTAGATATTGAAATGATCACTGCTGCAGTAGCTGCTCCATCACTCCATCCCCCTTGTTTTTTTTTTGCTATGTTTTCTATGCCAGAGTGTGGACATTTATATTTTTGTTATTCCTAGCCTTGCCCTTTCTGGGCTCAGCCTTCCTCTCTCTGCTGGGAGGAAAGCTCTGAAAGGCTCCTTACTCAAACTTGTATTTTAGTCAGGTCAGCTTGAGCTGCTTGACAGTTTGAAAGCATGTAATATGCCCTGAAGCTTTGGAAGCTGACCAGCTGTTATATTCTTAGCAGTTTACAACCCATATAGCTAAGGATATCGCAGCAGTGATCATTCAAACATAAACTGGTATAGTACGTTCACCTTTCACAGCTAAGCTTTATGCTACTTGTCAATTTATTTCCTTGTGAGCATGCCCAGTATAATGATGTATGAGATGTGTACCATTTACCAACGGAAAACTTGAAATCATGAAATGTTATCTGATCTGTGTTGTTATTTGTCACTTATCTATGTTGAGTGTTATTATAGAGTGTTATTATGACTATACAATATATGCTTGTCTATTACTTGTTTATAGGTGAAAAGCCCCTTTCCTACAGATGCCAATAACAATTATTGGCAAAACATATCCCTTTCTAATGTGTATGACACAATAGCTCTAAGATGCATTTATTCTTGTGAATCCATACTGAAGTTGAGAATACAGCAGTAACGTTGGCTAGCACACATAAATTCTCTGTATATACTTCTGATATGCACAAAAGTGTCTGCATTTATCCCATAAGGTATCTACTGCCCTTCCTAACTGCTATTTCAACTCAGCATTTTATTAACATGTATATTACATTAACTCCCCTTTGTCACACTGTAGCTTTATGTTTTTTTCACATTCTTTGTTAGCATGTCAGTTTTTATTTATTAAGCATTGTTTTGACACTAGTGATAGGGCAGTAACATAATAGAAACAAGCTTTTTAGCACCAACCCTTAGCGAAGCATACACCTGTAATAGCCAAACATATATCTGGCCAACATCTCCCAGGGACAGCCAATAACTGTGCTACCTTGCACATATTATAATACTATAATATTCATTGCACATGTGGTTGATACACTGACTGATAAATATAATGCATGACAAAACATATATTGTATTATTTGTGTATGGCACTGCTGCCCATACATTGTATATCAACAATTGATTTCAAATATTGTCATTGACGTTATCATTATATTGGTATGGCAATATTTATGTTAGAATTTTTTTTTGTAAATTTAGCATATTTGCTGCAGTATCAGAGTACATTTTCCCCATCTCCCCTCTTAATTATTTCTGCAGTACAATCAATGTTATTTATGAGCAATTCCCCCATTTAACTTTCCCTCCTTCAAAATTCTTTCACTGTATTTGCCCTTAGTATTTGTGGGCTACAACTTGTGTTTGTGCAATAGGTTTGCCTATATGAAAGCTTTTTTGTTTACATTCTGTGCTTGTGTTTGCAAGCACCTTTCTATGGCTACAAACAGTATTGCAGGCCACGGGAAGGCACTTCCACCTGTGTAGGCATGCATGATTAGTAGCATGCTAATACTGCTGCACATCATGCTAACATGCTTAAATTGCATAGGCTTAGCATGAAGCTTCCATAATTGCTAAGGAATCCCAGGGTTAGTCTACAATATTCTAGTGCTGTTTCTACAATTACTGCAATTAACACAATAGTACTGACTAACAGTTGAAGCTGCAGTCTGCAATAATGTAAAGGTAGAAGTTCAGGATAATAAAACTGTGAGCTTTATTTTATCCTGGACTAAATGAATACATGACAGCTCTTTCAGGTGTTCTCCTTTAACGTTATTTTACCTGCTTTTTATCATGTCACTATGTATGAGGTTTAAAAGTGCACTTTGAAACTGAGGCACTAGATTACACTGAAGAAGGCAGGGTGTCTGCCCAAACTGGTCTTTGTTATATGGATTTATGTATGTTTGGACTGAAATAAACAACTTTTTCTACATTTAGAGTGCTTTTCGGAAGATGAAGTGCTGTTGTTCTTTTGTCTGGTGAACAATTAATCAATCATCCCTGAGTATTTGATGGAAAGATTTTATGGTTACATAACAAAAGATGAGATATTCTGTGAACTCCAGGTAGTCGCATAGAATGCAATATGATCAACATACATTATATTTAGCAAATACATGTTTAATAAATACTATGGATATGTAAAATAATAGGTTCTGGGGGGGTCTCCTTTTTTTTAAATATGTTGCATGTTTGTCTGTCTGCAAGCTATACATAGTGTGTTGAACGATGTGTTATGGGCTTGGTGTACCCCATGTGCTTTGTAATGGGTACACCCAAAGTATGTTTTGCATAATTTTATGGTGTTGTTTTTTGATCTGAGCAGTTGTCAGCAGCACATGATTGTTGGAGGCCTTTAAAGCAATTATGCTCTTCTGTCTTTGCTGGATGTTGTAATGTGGTTTATGGGAAGCAATAATGTAATAATATTTGCTGATATCATGTGACCAAAACTCATGTAAATACATAGAGGATACAACCTAACAGTGAGAATTTTAGATAATAATCAGTGTTCTATTGGTAAACTGCTTAGGGATGTCAACACAATTAACTTGCATAGTACCCAGATGGATTTGTCTCATAGCTATCATAATATTTTTTATAAATAGTATTATCTTTTTCCAGTTTAGAGCTATATAACTATAGTTTTACTACTGTCCACGTACTGCGCAGCTATACAATGTGGTCACTGCATATATAATGCCTACTAAACATACCTATATTATAGTTGTTGAAGCTAAGACTTTTTTTATTGTGTCTGTGATATTCTGCATGTTAGCTTATTACATTTATACTGCTTTTAATTAAGTTGTTAAGCCATTTTATTGAGGCTGTGATACTTTGCATGTTAGGTTGTCGCAAATATACTACTGTTAATTAGTGATCTCTGTGTTTGTCAACTAGACACGTATGAAATAAGCTTTAAAGTATAACAAGATAAGAACCATACTCTGTGAAGACAACATTAGTTTACACTACAGCCATTTGTATAGCTTATTGTCATTGCAGAGATGTCTACATGCAGAATACCAAACATAGACATTCTTAAGTTAACAACAAAAGATATGAGCATTCATTACCATTATTGTTATATGTCTACATTCAATGTTCATTACATTTGTGGTGGTGACATTGCATGCTTATATGTTTTTTACATAATATGCAAGCAATAATGCCGAGCAGGGTGTGTGTTATTGTGGAAATAAAGCCCACCAAGGGGTGTTCTGAGACCCGATACCACAGGCGCTAGTTCCACAATAATACACAACCTTGAGGTAACTGATGCACTTAGAGAATGGGCTGTTTGTAAAATTCTTGTGTTTTACTTACTTATTTATTTTTTCATTACTATATTTTTATATATTTTTGATGTAAAATTGTTCCTCCGCCTAATGCTAGAAAGTTGCTGTAGTATATGAAACTGGTGTTGGAGGAAGCATTTTACATAAAAAATATATAATTTTTTAAAATATCTGGATATTTAATTAATTTTTTGACCCCTTATTCCTAAAATGTCTGGTTTGTTGCCAGTTATTCGGGATTGACGTCACAAAATAATAACATACATTTGACTTTCAGCATTTATTTCCTTCAGAAAATTAATGTTAACACAAATCCTGTTACTTAAGCTACTTCATAATTTTATAAGAACACCATTTAAAATCTGTATCTGTTTTGAGCCTTTGTTCCCCCTTTATTTCAGGCTTTATCCAGATTTCTTGAACAAAAAACGTCAACAGGTATGAAAACCTCTTTACTGCTGCTTCCACTGGTCCATCGATTTCACTCTCTCTCATGCACACAAATACTTGTACTTTAGAAACATCCATGCTAACGCAAATCCTATTATTCAAGCAATGTTGTGATTTTTATAAAAGCAGTATTTAAAATATGTTCCTATTTTGAGCACCCCCCCCCCCCTTTATTTTAGGCTTTATCCAGATATCTTGAGCTAAAAGGTTGAGAAGTACGCAGCCTGCTGCTGTCAGTGCTCGATCACTTCACTCTTCAGTCTCTCTCTCTCTCACTCACCGACAGACAGAAACATAAACACGCACACTCACCCAGACACACTTTTTTCTGTTTCATTTAGTTTTTATGCTCACTAAACAGCAAAAGCACTGCTTAGCAAGTGTAAAATAATGGCTTAATCTATTTTGCTCTCACTCACATGCATGCATGCACTCACAAACAGACATAAATACACCCACACTTTTTTAATTTTCTTTTTTTTTATATATTTTCCTCACTAAACAGCAAAAGCACTGCTTAGTGAGTATAAAATAATGGAGGCTGCTAGGTTATTTTCAGTCCGAGATTCACAGCATCTTGATATACTGTTGTGAAACAGCAGACTTGTTTTTCAGTGGGCATTACCTGTAAATTAACACCCTTATAGAGAATGTTCATTCTGCAATCAGTGTGCGATCTGTAGGTCGCACATTCTCTAAACTATATTAAAATATAGTGATTTGAAAATATACTCTGAATACACATTACAATAAAATACATTAACAGATCATGCATAGTACATGCATCTAAACAGAGCTCATGGATAATAAACAGATTATACACATAGCCGGCCTTAGGCATAGGCCAACTAGGTGGCCGCCTAGGGCGCCACTCTAGCAGGGGCATTTTTCCAGTATTTATTTGGTGTAGGTAGACCAGGATGGGGGGCACCTGGTGGTGCCAGTGGGGCGCCATGGAGCCCTTTTGCCTAGGGCACCAGTTGACCTAAGGCCGCTATACAATGACTGGCCATTAGTATTCCAAAACGTGCACGCTGATTGGCCAGCTCAACCAGCGTGCCCATTGTAAATCCGACAATATACCAGAGGAAAAGGTCCAGTCACCAGGACTTTTTTTTCCTTTGGTATATTGTCCAAGTTTTAATTTTTTTCTATTAAAAAAAAAATAAAGCTTTAGTCCCAGCTCAGCACATACAAGAAAGACAGCCTGAAGAAAATACAAGGAAAATGAGGTACATTATATAAAATTAAATACGCTTACCTGATTTCCCTTGTATTTTCTTCAAGCTGTCTTTCTCGTATGTGCATAGTCGGGACTGCCTCTCTCCTACCCATAAATTGCCCCAAACTATTTTTTTTTAATTAAAAAAAAAGAAAAGAAAGAAAAATGGAGCAACGGAGATCTTCTTTTCTCTGTTGCTTACTTTCCGAAGCATTGATGTACTGGGTATGCATGGGGATGCAAGTCCCATACGCATGTGGAGTACATCAAAAAAAGCAACAGGATCTCTACAAGCTGTGGAAGGACAGCACGAAAACATTATACAAAGACATTATTTAAGAAAAGTAAGTATTTTTTTCTTAAATAATGTCATTGTATAATAGCAATAACCCACGTCTGGGTGTGGGCAATGATGGATTTACCCATGGTTGTCTTTGTTTGGTCACTCAGCCTTTGCCCTCGTGATCAAACCACACCAACTGTGGGTAAATCCAGCATTACCCACACCCAGACGTGGGTTATTGCTATATTATTGCAACACAAATCTCTCTGGACTCATGGGTAATAAGCAAACTGCATCAGAATACATATCTAAGGACTCATGGGTAAAAAGCAAATTACAACAGAATATATCTCTAAAGACTATTGGGTAAAAGGCAAACTATAGCAGAACACATCTGTAATATACTCCTGTATACAGATATAAATATCCAAGTAACTGCAGGGATTGCAAAATATTTACTTTGAAATGTCTGCCAAAATAACCTGAGTTAACAAGGCAAAGGGAGAGAGACCAATGTAAAATAGAACACAAGAGCTACATTAGTGATAAGATAGTAACATGATAAAAAAAAATAAATAAAAAAAACTCTTCAGCACCAGGCTTTAGCAAAACATACACCTTTAGTAGCGAAACATATCTCTAGCCCAGCTCTCTCACAGTGAGAGAAAAAAAAATTGTGCTTCCTAGAACATAGTATAGTACTATAATATTAATTGCACATGTAATTGCTACACTGACCGATACATATAATACATGTAAAACATATGTTACACCAGCTGTATATGCAACTGCTGTCAGTACATTGTATATCATCTATTTATACTCTTTAATAATCATAAAAAAAATTTCCATAAATATGCAAAAGCTACTTATGCGTACTTGGTTAAAATGTTATCTACAAATGCTATTTTCCCAGTCCCTTACTCTGCAACAACATTTTAGCAGCATGGCAAAGTATTTCATAACAGTATGTGATAAAGCGTAAGCTAGCTGCTGATATTGTTTCAGGAAGCTGTGGAGTGTATTGTTACAGTTTCACAGTCCATGCATTATTAGCAAGTATGAAACACTACTGACTTGCTATTATGTATTGTAATAAGTAGTTTACTGTTTATTATACAATGACTGGCTATTAAAATTCATAAACAAGCATGCTGATTGACCAGCCAACCAGTGTGCCCATTGTAAATTGAGCATATACTAATAGAAAAAAGTCTGATCGCCTGGACTTTCTTCTATTAATATATGCTATGACTTACTAACTATTCTTGACTGCAAAAATAAATAAATAAATACAATTTAAAATCTGGACAGTCCAGAGATATGAGATAGATGGGATGAAGAGAATCAGTTACGTTATTCAAAACTAAAGAAACATACCTGATTTTACTTATATTTCCTCCATCCTGTCACTCTCATACCTCTAAAATGTCCACATTTTAACCATTAGTTAAAAAAAAATTAAAAAGGAGCAATGGAGGTCTTCCTTTCTCCTTGGCTTCCTTTCCAAAGCACTAATGTACTGTATAAGTGTGGCAATGAAAGTCCCATACGCATGCACAGTACATCAAGAAATCACTTGGGTATGTAAACAAAGTAGAAGAACACCATGCCACCGTTATACAAGGACATTATTTAAGAAAAGTAAGTAATTTTTTTTTTTAAATAATGTCACTGTATAATAGCAATAAACCATGACTGAGTGTGGGTAATGCTGACTTACCCACTGTTGGCTTTGTTTGGTCACTTGGGCTTTACCCTCTTAACCAAACCACATCAAATGTGGGTAAATCCAGCATTACCCACACCCAGCTGTGAGTTATTGCTGTAATATTGTACACACATTTGCTCAGGCTACTGCATATTAACAGGTAACTGCTGTATATGTATCTAGACATGAGCATACTGCATTGTACTCTAACTTTCTCTGTTATTCCAAATACAGCTGCAATGTCCAGGTTTTTCTAATTCCACCCATCTTTCAGTCTGGTGGTAAGTCCTCCAGCATATGCATATTCTTCTTCAAGACTTCTTTGTTTCTGGTCTAAGGATGTTGCATGGGCTTGGCAGATTTTTGCGGATGTGTGTCTCCCACAAGCACTCTACTATGTGATAGCACACTTATCCAGTATCACTCATGTGATTATCCTCTCTGGGCTGTGGTCAAGAGCTGGCTTCAGGAGAAGAGTGACTCTGAGGTTCACACAGGACAGTTTGAAACAGCACTAAGAGGTCCTACTCCTATATGCTGGAATCATTCTGAAGGCAATTTTGAGCTATTAGGTATGAGACACTCTTTAGGTTTGTCAACACTTCCTTCCTATAGTATCAGCCTCTGCAGCATCCCCCACCCCCTTACCATTCCCATTCACATAATCCAGCTGTCATTCAAACTTCTGGTTTTGACCAAGTCCTAAAACCACCAGGACAATGCCTAGGCTGCATAAGTTAGCCTATGTCTGGGTCATTGTCAAGGCTTAATCCCTCTACACTAATGTAGCTGGCTTGTGAATATTGGCACTGTATGTTATCCAACTCTAATAAGGTAAACATTTTGCAGAGACTAATTCTGAGACATTGCTTGCTAATATTAGGGATTATTTTATGTATATAGTGAGGTAATTTAGATGTTAATCATTCTTACTGCTGCAGTAGTCTTTGGGATAAATGGGTTATATCCGGCCATGGCTGCAACAACTGACCAGCTTTACAAAGCTCTGGCTTCCTCCCACTGCTTCACTCAGACTGCTTATTCACTAACCCCCTTTGGAGGGCAATCAACAGTCAGAGTGAAAGCACCCACTGAGCTTTATTAACACCTCAAGAAGAAGCAGCTCTATGGTTTTAAGCTTCATTGCTGGTAGATACATCCCCACAGGGGAGACCTTTGAAACAGATAAATGTTCTTTTAAGAAACTATTATCATATTTTATTTGGTGATAAAACAGTATTTTTCTTTAAGAAACATGGTGTTTTTCTCTCATTATCAGAAGTTTCCTGTCAGGGGCTACTATTTTTAGTGAGGACTTATTTTTTAATTCATTTTTGTGGTAAAAATGTACTGTTTATGTAAACTTTTAATTTGTGTGAATTTAATGATCAAGAAGTATTTTAACATTTTTTTTAATTTTTAGTAATTGTGTACAATTTGTGAAAACATACCTGTTATTTATTTATTTATTTTGTGAGGGTGAATTGTGTTGCAGTGCTTTATTTCTGGAAGGACGTTTCCTTTATTTTTATGCCTTTTACAAAAAAAAAAAAAGGAATTGTGTGGGGAAGTACAGTGTGTACTTGATGCCTGAGAACACTTGCTAGACAACATACCTGCTCACCACTGATTTCCATCTCTGCCTGCCGGCATTCATATCTCATACTAGGTAACAGCATGGATACTTACTTTGGTCATAATGGCATTTTGTCTGCTGTACTTAAAAAGAAGAAAACATACAATAAAGAGCCCTTGCTGTCATTGCATACTCAGATGGTGCCTCAGCCATTAGTGAGTGAACCTGTAGTGGCCATCCATTGTTCCTCAGATTACTCACTTGCTTCCTCAGTTTCCTGGGGTAAGCCACACAGCCACTATGGAGTGAGGGTGAACCACATCTTCTTTCAGTGTTCTGTTATCCAGTTTGAGCAAGGGATAACTATCATCTTTGGGTCTGCGAAACACTCTAGGAGATGTTTCTGAGGTACCTGGGGAAAGATACCTCTTGACAAGGCTGATGTGTCATCTCCTAGATGGTCTTTTCTGGGATGTTACCTGTAAAGAAAAAAAACGATTAGATATTCATCTCAAGACATGATGTGTCTTACCTTAGCCAGGCAATTATTGCAGGGGGTTAATCCTGATGCTCTCAATTCTTTACCAGAGGGTAAAGTTAGCTAAGAAGTTCCTGATGAAAAACTGTCAGACAATTCTGACATAGAAAGAAACAAGGCTTCTTCTCCAGCAGATTCCCAAGCCCAAAATACCTGATTTTGTAGTAACTTGGATCTGTCCACCTCCCCAAAGGAATTTTCCTTCTCACAAACTATTTCGAGGATGAATGAAGTGTTTTGTGGTAACACTCAGATTTTTCCCATGAACTGAGGAGATATTAAGATGTGCTACAAGTGGATACACCTCATTCTACTTCCATTGCCTTTTTCCAGCTATGGAGGATGTGTTTAATACTGCCTGATATCATCCTGATCTGCAACCTTCAGTCCACACACACACGCACACACACACACACACACACACACACACACACACACACACACACACACACACACACACACACACACACACACACACACACACCAAAAAAAAAAAAAAAACTCAGCTAGGCTGTCAGACTAACCATTTTTTTTTTGTTTTGAGATTTTAGATTTGACCATTTGGCTATTTCTACATCTTAACCATCTAGAAACAGACTGTTAGTGAATAACAATCCTTCAGCTGTGGATAAAAAAGGCAAGGAGTTGGACATATTTATAGGATAGTTTTCTCTTGTCCCACTTTAGATTATAGAATTCTGAACTACCAGACACATGTGGAAGTTTATTCCTTGTTGTGTAGACAGTTTGAGCAAATAGTCTGCCAAAATTCCTTTAAAGAGTAGCCCTTTCTGAATTTTATTGTTTCTACTTTTCACAAGTTGTCTAAACATGTTTAAAGAGTGTGTAAGACTGTGAAGATACTGAGTTTAGGGCCACTGCTACTGCTAGAGTTTTGAGGAGGTTTGCCTGGGTATGTAATCAAAGTTTTTCTGCTGAAGTAATTCCTGAGATTTTAAAGCCTAGTTCAGATAATCATGTCTTGTTTGGCTATTCTGCCCCACATTTTTCTAAACAATGTGATGAAAGAGAGAAATTTACTCAGGGAGTGTCTAAGATTTTTAAGCCCTCTTTAAAAATCTCTGAAGTCTTCTTTTCTATTTAAAAAGTAAAACAAGCAATCCAATCCATGTCAAAACAAACAGGGAACAAAAAAGAGATAGTAGGAGGGGAACAATAAGAAACCAGAATCTTTTTTAAAAATAGAATAGTCTAATATTTCAGAATGACTATGCCAACATTATACCCCCCATCTCAACCTCTTCTGTCTCTGTCTGTCTAAATGTGTCTTTATATTCTCCTTTAGCAACAGATTGTTTCAGAATCTTTGGTGCTAAAATTGGTTCAGGAGGAATATGGTTGACACTAGATACAAATACCTCTTTTCAGGGCAATTCATCCTCACCCTTTCAACAAAAACATTTTTTCCCTCAGGTTCTTCAACACTTGCTCATCCTAGGGGTCATAGAACCAGAGCCTTGAGACCAAAGGGGCAGATATTACTATTCCAGAATGTTTCTAGTTCAAAGAAAGCATTCTCATGGAGACCAGTTCTAGATCCTTCTGATCTCAATCTGCATGAGAAAAAAACAAAATTAAAAATGCTGACCATTCAAGCTCTGCTGCAATATATCCCTCCTTTGAGTATCATGATAACATTAGATTGTAAGGATACCTGTATTACATAGTCATAGCCACAGGTTTCAACAGGTTTCTCAGATTCTCTATATCTGGATAGCAATAATAGCTTTCAGTATTACCCTTTGGGTTATCTACAGCTCCAGGAGTATTTTAAAAAGTGTATTGCTCAAGCGATAGATCATGCAGACTGCATGGCATTCATGTAGGTTTTTTTTTTGTTTGTTTAGATAACTTACTAATCTTTCCAGAGTCTTTTCCAAGATGTCAAGATTCCTTAACATGGGTTTTGTCTCTTCTTACCATTCTGGGATACCAGATAAATGTACAAAAACCCTTCTTGACTCCTACACACTGGATTGTGCTTTTGTGAATTCTTCTAGACACTTCTCAGCAAAAGGCTTTTCTTGCACATAAAAATGTAGATTTTTTTGTCTCGACGCTTTTTTGATATTCTCTAATCAGTCTCAAAATTTTGTAGTAGAAAATCTCAGGATTCTAGGTTTCATGGCTTCTATGATTTTGCCATGTTGCACATGTGGAAATTCATTGGCTTGTAAAAAAAAAACTGGCCCAACTTCTTCTTTCTTTGGAATTGCAGATTCCAGTTGTGGGCTTTATAAAAAAGGAACTCTTTTGGTGGAAAAAGCAAATGGCCCTAAGTCCAGGTTTGCCTTTTCTCCTCAGATTCCCAGTCAATCTGTTACTACAGAAACCTCAGATTTTACACGGATAGCAGTTTTTATAAAGGTAAAGGTGCAAGGTCTATGGAACTCCTCAGAAAGACTAAAGCACATACATGTCAAATAGATGTTGATTGTGTTTCATGACTTAAAATCTCTTTGTTATTGTCGGTACTCTGTACCTCTTTGGAAGATTACAGAAAATACCACACTAATGTGGGACATAAACTGTGGGGGAGGGGCATAGGTTATACCCTCAGTGCAGGCTAGCTTTGATTGCTTGGGAGGTAGTTATACAGCACTCCTTATGCATCCAAGCATCTTACATTCCATCAGAGCAAAATATCATGACAGACAAGCTGAGCAGGACCAGAACAGACCCTCAAAAATAGAAAATTTAATGAGGGGTCTTCCAGGAGCTAATCCACTTGTGTGGAACACTTAAAAACAGACAACGAAGCACATTCTGCTCAAGGGCTTCTTTGAAGCAAGCCTGGAAAACAGCCCAATTTCATTTATGTTGTCATAAATGTCCCTTTATGCATTTCCACCCTTTCCACTGATACTCAGGGTAATTCTGAAGATTCAGTAGGAGTGCTCAAAAATCATTGTGGTGACTATCTTTTGGCTCAGCAAAATTGGTTCTCTTTTCTTATGGAATTGGCCAAGGGCCATTACCACAAGCTTCTAAACAGTTTAGATTTACTCACACAAGACAGTCTCAATACCTTTAGCTAACTGCCTGGATGATTCAATTGTAATTACTTTTAAGCATCTCATACATAAGGTTATGCAGCATATATTAAAGTAGGTAAGAAAACCTGCTCCTGTGAAATCTTATACAGGCAAATGGAGCAATATTTTATAGTTAGTGCTTATTCAATAGCTAGGGTCTGATCAGGGATTATGTACCTCTGATTCTGAAATATTTGTATGAGTTATTTTCCACTGGTCTGTCTTATTTCCCCTGTCAAGGTACATCTTAAATCCATTTCAGCATGTATGCCCAACGATTGTCCCTTTTACCTTTTATGTTTTTTGTAAAACAGTTTCTTAAGGAGGGTTTACATATTAGGCTTCTTGTGATCATATCGTTTTGGTAAAAAGGTTTGTTATGTCTACCTTTGAGCCAGCTCATCAGATGAGCTGCAGGTGCTTTACATGGAATACTGTACCTCCTATTGCTCTGACATTTGTTTACATGGAATACTGTGCCTCCTATTGCTCTGACATTTGTTTCCATGGAATACTGTACCTCCTATTGCTCTGACATTTTTTTACATGGAATACTGTACCTCCTATTGCTCTGACATTTGTTTACATGGAATACTGTACATCCTATTGCTCTGACATTTGCTTACATGGAATACTGTACCTCCTATTGCTCTGACATCTACTTACATAGAATACTGTACCTCCTATTGCTCTGACATCTGTTTACATGGAATACTGTACCTCCTATTGCTCTGACATCTGCAAGAAGAAAGTCTGAGTTGCAGGCTCTCATGGTAGGTGATTTCAATTCTATTTGGTCTTCTATAGATGTAGGGTCTCATTAAGAACAAATCCCTCTTTTGTGCCTAAAATTGTTTCATAGTTTACATTGAATCAAGTCATCAATCTCTCTGTGTCTATCCAGATTCTTACAAAAAGAGAGAAATTATTCTACATCTTTTGGACATGCATAGGCAACTCAAGTATTATCCTGATAGAAGTAAGATCTTTAGAAATCTGATCAGCTATTTATTTTTTATGATTGGACAAAGCAAGAAAACCTGTGGTAAAGCAAACTAATTGCAGGTGGTTGTCCTCATCTATTACCTTTTGTTATACCCACCATGGTAAATAAGTTACAGGCAGTATCTAGGTACATGCTACTAGAGCCTTGGCAGATAAGATGGCATATTGGAAAGGGATGGACTCTAGAAGTATTTCTGAGGCAGTAACTTGGCCATTTTTACATACTTTTACAATGCACTACAAACTGGAATCCTCTTCCAGGTCCAGGGCTGGCCTTGCTAGTATCATTCTCTGGGGGCTACTGAACCCTTATCCTTTCTCCTTATTTAGACAGGGATGGGAGCCAGCTCAAATAGCCAAAGGTTACTGCATCACTGAGAATAATTAGCACAGTACAGTTGTGCACGTTGCACATACCATAGCAGTAGATGTTTGAATTCCTCACTGCTGCAGTAGTTGTGCCCACACACCATCCCCCTACTTCTGTATATGGTAAGTAGTTGGGGTATAACGTTATTGGTTGCTTTCTATGCCTTTTACAGGTTCTGGATGAGTACACTGAACACACTTTTTATTCTGTTTGGGCAAGTAAGTCCAGAATTTGTGTTCAGTCTGACTGATGATTTGCTTCCGATGAGTTAGTCAACCAGCAGAGTGAAGTTGTGGAAGGAAACCAGTGCTTTGTAATGCTGGGTGTTTTTTACATCCTGGGCAACACAAAACCCATATATATATATATATATATATATATATATATATATATATATATATATATATGTGTGTGTGTGTGTGTGTGTGTGTGTGTGTGTGTGTTTCCAAAAGACTACTGCAGCGGTGAGGAATTTGAGCATCTACAGTTATGGTAAATGTAACTTACATATCTGCATTTTCTTTGATAACAGGGCATGTTCAGTTATTTGTTTTGTCACAACTGCTGGTATGTATCACTTTTTAGGTCTGATATATATATATATATATATATATATATATATATATATATATATACATATATATATATATATATATATATATATATATATATATATATATATATATATATACACATACACATGACAACTGTGTATTGCCAAAAGTACACTCTCCAGAAATGTAAGTAGTGTTTTACTTTGCTTTTTCTCACTGTTCTCATTGTAATATATTTTTACTGTTGACTATTTTTGAAATGTATAATTTTCAACTGATTTATCTAAAAAATCCTTGAAAAAAGCATAGTCTCTGTTAAATGAAGATTTTCTCCCCAGACCTTCACTGGAAATGGCCTCTTGTGACCCAGTCAATCATTCCCAATGAACATAGTTAAATAAATAAATAAAAAATAGCGAAAGTGCCTGTGCCGTGTGTTATTTATGAAGAATTCTTTTGCATGGAAGATAGAATCTGTCTAGTGTGATACTGCCTATATTTTTGGCTTACTTTACAAACTGATGAAGGTGGCATTACTTCATTGTTTCCACTGTAATGACTGATGCATATTTCGACATAGCTGTTGTCCATGACAATGGTATATTCAAACCATAGAAAGCTGTTTGTAATTTGCAGTTGTTCATGACAGACCAGCACCATATTCAAGTAGTTGCATATACTGCTATGTTGTTTAGATAGAGGATGTTTTCACTTATGTATATCTATATCTATTTATCTATAGTAAGATAGATATATAAATAGATGTGCATGATAATGTGTGTGCATGTGTGTGTGTGTGTGTGTGTGTGTGTGTGTGTGTGTGTGTGTGTGTGTGTGTGTGTTTGTATATGTGCTTGTGTATATATAACTGTAATATAATTAAAGCTAACATACATTGCATTGGATAAATCTGTCTTGTCAATGTTAGAATTCATATGCTTATCACACATGAACACCATCTATTGCATTTCTCTATAAATTACTCTATAAACATTGGAATAAAGCAGCATAAGAACTTTTGGAATTCTCACTTGTGTAAGTGTACATATAACCATAATGTAAATAAAGCCAGCATGCACTGCATTCATCTACTGGACAAACTTTGGCTTATTAATATCACTGTTCTTTTGAGTATCAGAGATGAAGGCTATTTGCTGCATTGACCCATTAATTACTCCAAAAACTTCAGAGTAGTATGGTATAACGCATTTTGGAATCCTACCCAATGATCCTAAGTGGAATACTTGATACACACATGGTGTGACACAGAGCTGAGTTACAAATATGACACAGTGACACATGTTGATATTAACAGTGAACATCTGAAACAGTGTGTGAGCATATGTAGCACATATCACAGTTACAGATGTTCATTGTAGCCACAGCCATTTGCAGCACTCACATGGCCATGAAGAAAACTGGCCAGACGTGCATCGAGTCTCTCATTCTAGCAAGTCATTGGCAAATGCCTCAGTGATCCTAGGCTGTCAAGTACAATATACAGCACAGTGAGACAAGGCTTTACTGAGCTATCATAATACTGTTGGGTCTTGAATGACGTTGTCACTGCTTATTCTAGAGAGATCCATCTGGCTATTTTTTGACTCAGAATGGTAGAAACTTTGTGGCAACCTTTTTTGTGCTGCTGTTGGACTTTATTGAGTATATTTTATTATTTAAACTGTGATAAAAAGTATTTCATTTTTCTACAGTGGCCTTTCTTTTTGCAGAATAAAGTATCTTCAATGCAATTGTCAATTTATATAAATGTGTTGCACATTTTCATTATAATCATTCAAACAGAATTTGTGTTTGAGGTTTTACATGACAATACAGTCTGCTGTCTGATGATTATGTAATACAAACAAGTTGTATTATATAAGAAAATCAGGGGGAGAAGTTCTTGATTAGCAGTCAAAGAAGACATCTTCCATTTGGATGATGCTTTAGAAACAGCATGAAAAAATATTCAACTGTAAGTACTCTTGAAGTTGGAAATACACAGAATCATTGACCTTTAATTTGATAGGGCTGTTAGATTTAAATTTCATTAGAATTTGTTTTTCTTGTCTAGACACAAAAATAATAACAACTGCACTTTGGGTTTTCTACCATAACAATGAAAGTTGTCCCCTATTCTTTTTATTCAGTCGCTATCTTAAATGCCTCTGCTCAAGATGGTAATTTTGAATGCATATCAATCCTATCTTATGTGATGGTGAGATCCCTAAAATACTAGCAGAAGAATAAGAAAAGTAGAGGCCTTAGTGATTTGAATTGTTATATAATCTCACATATAAAATGCATTCAGGTATTTTAAAGAAGTACCTCGGTGCATGAAATCTCAACACATATTTATATTACTTATTCAGTAGCAATGTTATTTTTAAGGTAGGAACTAAATAATAACTTCAAATATATGAAAAACTTTTACGAGTGCAAGACACTTGCTAATGAATCCAAACATGCAAAATCTTTAAATAGCAACCAACATAGTATATTAGATTACAACTTCTTTTCTGCACTATGGCTTGTTAGAGGTCTTTGTTTTCAACATGTTCAAAAAGCGTTGAGCACAACAGAGGGAAAAAGAAATTTCAATTCAGATACAGAAATGAGGCAAGGGGTTGAGAAGTTTAAAAGGCTGAAAAAGTCTCCCAGCTTATTGTGAAAACTGATTATGGATATTCAATAGCTTATATTTTGGGACAGCTGCTAAAGTTCCACTTCATTTTTCTTGAGTATGTAGCTTGAACTTATTTCTGAGAGTGCCACCTTTAAAAAATTGATGATATATTTTGCAATATAAATGATTTCCTAATAGGCAGGTAAAATGGGGCTGACAGAGTTTCATACATCTTAACTGCTTCTATCTCTTAGGCAGACTATGCAGTGCATTTATACACATTTTAAAAGAGTACTGATACAAGGGAAGGAATATGACTATTAAAGAGACATGTGCAAGAGTTATGCTAACCAGGTGTATCTCAAATCAGTTTCACTGTGGCAAAGACTTATTTCAATTGAATTCACTTCTGCAGAAATGATAAATATGCTATGTTTTCCATTTAGGTATAGATAATAATGCATAAAGTGGATAGCTGGAAAAATGTAAACTTCAGACAGGTTGGCACTTTCAAGGATGGGGCTGCCTTTCTCATTTTGTAGAATATACCCTACATGTGGCATATCCTACCCAGGATGAAAGGCATCTACGTCAAAAAATAAAAGATGGAAAATTGTACTTCCCATAACAAAGACAATGAGTGCCTTGTCTTACCAAATTATGTGGCCATCCTATAGGCCAAATTCTTCTTCTTGACCCTAGGTATGTTTGCACATTGGGAGAGGAAGCAAATGCTGACAAACATGGTTTTCATGCACAGGGAATTTCATTTTAATGTTTTCCTAATACCCCCTTTTGGCTATAAAATTTAGTGCACTACATTTTGCTTTAGATAGAGTATAAAGGCACATTTCTACATATTTGTAACTTAAAACTAGGGTCTGCATACCTCTATGCTAGGTCAGGCTCTCTGACTCACATATTGAAAGATTTGCAATACTTGGGCTATCCCCAGATGAGATCTTAGAGTAGGACTCCACTGCCGCCCCACCTCCAGTAGGTATTTCTGCGTTTGTCATTCACTTGCATTCCTCCCAAGCTCACTCCCCTATTGATAGAAAAACTATGTAAAACTAAATCATCTGTGGAATAATCAAAGCCAGAAACTGTGCACTTTGTTGTAGGCTATATGTATGTTGTTTCTAACTGCAAGATGCAACGTCATCAGTTTTACTTTATGCTATGTGATTTGCAATAGTTCTAAACACTGCAAAGTGCTAAGTGAATGGCATATCCAATTTTACTAGAGAAAGCATGCCTAACATTTGTCAAAAACATGTCATGAAATTTAATTAAGACTGGCACCTAGTGGTCGGGGTATGCTACATGCTTTTCAGTTACTTAGTAACAGTATCTGCATGTCTAATGTAAAAATATAAAAAGGTGTACATGAGGACAGCACATTGGTGTTGCAGATGGTGTTGTCGCCCCACAACAAGAAGTTCCCTTGTTTGAGTCTTGGCTTGTCTTGTTCTCCTTGTATTCATGTGGGTTTTTTGTTGGTGCTCTGGTTTCTTTCCATAGTCCAAAGGCATGCAATAGTTAAACTGAATATTCTAAATTGGTCATAAGTGCGTGTGCATGTGTGAGGTATGGAAGAACAACCACAGCAGGGCTAGCCACCTGGTAATGTGAATATTCGCTCAAGATGATTGTCACTGTTGATGTCACACTGTGGTCCAGATACCATATACCATAATTTCATGGATTTCAGCAGATAGTACTGAGTTCCATGAGCCAAGTTATATGCAAATGTGCCCCAGTGTAGTGAGCATAACTCAGTGCAATGTAAACACAACAAGTAACCTGCAATGTCAGCAAAACTACAATCAGGTATAGCAAAACTGTATTGTAAGGAAAACTCATACATAAAGTGATATATGTGAATTATCAATGCCTGAATGTGGAAGGTATACAAACTCAATGGAACATGTTAGTAATATATGGAAAACACTGGCTGAGGAAAAATGTGCTTCAGCAATAATCCTGAACAGTGACGGATATCCGCAATTTGTTATACATATCATAGTAAATTGCAAAAAGGCATATTTGAACATACCCATTATCATTTGCAAATGAACTCTAATAAAAAGGAAACAATTAAAGTGAAGTGGCAATCACAGCCACATCATCAGTGATAACAGTGGTCATCAGTGGGTTTAAGACACTTGTGGGGAACACAAGGTAGGCACACATCCAAGGAAATATGGTGATAGTAAAGCAGCTGTGGAGTGAGGGTAAAGAAGTTTGGTACACAAGAGGAATGATATAAGAAGGAGAGTAGGAGAGGTATGGGCAAGTTGTTTTATTTTATTTTGTTGGTAATAGGCTTCATTTTGTTTGAGAATAGAAGGTATGGAAATGACAAAGAAAGAGGAAGTGAAGAAAAGTTTGGGTACAAACGTATAACAGGTATCACAAAACATGATGGACACAAGTTGGTTATATATATAAAGGTTAGGTAAGGTACACAGATAGCACACATATTGACTGTACAACACAGGTGAAGGGAAGTTGAGAAACAGGGTATATATGCATAGAAGTGATGGTATACCTCAAGAATACAATATGTACCAATGCGCAAGCAGTGCTGATATATTGCAAACTGTGTATGACTGATGATAGATATATGTCAGAGAAAACTAAATGAGGATTGCACACATTGCAATACACAATCAACATCAAACATCATCATCCACTAGGCTGCTGGCAGTGTATGTGTAAGCCATGCAACAGCAATGCTGATCAAATTCAATCAGGGAAATGTAGGAGTAGAAAAAAAGAGAATAGATCAGCATATTCAACCCTGCCTGCTACAGGCAAACAACTAAGCACAGCACCAATCAGTAGTATTGCAGCAAAGAGTAATGTGACTATATAATAAACCAATAAGTATACGCACCATTAGGGCAGCAGGACTATATAATAAACCAATAAGTATACACACCATTAGGGCAGCAGGACTATATAATAAACTAATAAGTTTACACACCATTAGGGCAGCAGGGCTATATAATAAACAAATAAGTATACACACCATTAGGGCAGCAGGACTATATAATAAACCAATAAGTATACACACCATTAGGGCAGCAGGACTATATAATAAACTAATAAGTACACACACCATTAGGGCAGCAGGACTATATAATAAACTAATAAGTATAGAAACCATTAGGGCAGCAGGACTATATAATAAACCAATAAGTATACACACCATTAGGTCAGGAGATCCTGATGTTGAAAAATATATTTCATGCCAGAGGCAACACAAATCATATTCAGGTATACAATGTAGATGTCCAGCATACAGTGACATCACACAAGCCAAGTATGTAGAGTGCTCTTTACATATACTAGCAGCAATGACATAAATGGGAAGCACATGGTGATACAAATACATTACAAAATAGCATATGAATAATAAAAAGTAAAGAACGTAAGCGTGTGCATATGTAGTCATGCAGGAAGTATACAAATGTCTGGCTAATATTCAACACAGAAGTCATATTGTCCTAGTACACTTACATTGAAAATAAATACTTTACACAAAGGTTCATATATACATATACAACTGCCATGTATATGTGAACCTTATATGACAAAGCTATAATGGGGAAAGGAGATGGACAGCTCATGTCTACAGTAGTAAGGAAATGCATGCATGAGAAATCTGGCACAGAAAAGAAGCAGGACAAGTGTAGCTAAGTAAATAAATTGCACATGTATGTGTCCCCAAAACAAGGTGGACTGCAAACTCCGTTGAAGGCACATTAAAGTAAATGGGCAATGTCTGAACACATGAGCAGTGTATATTGTGATGGCTATGTGTATGTCTACAAATGGACAAACAACACAGTAATATGCAGCAGTTAAACATGGGTACATAAAGAAAGAAGGGTTCAGTACCACATACCCATAAATTGCCATGCTAACAAAAAACAACAGGTGGCACACTCACAGAAATTGATATAAGCAGAATGTGTAAATGTGTCTGACTGATCAAAGGACAGCCATATATATGCAAGTGTGATACTGACACACCATCTGTAGGTGAATGACATATACACACTATAGCTATACAATGAGTGACTAATGTGCTTACGATTTTAGGGGCATCCAATTATACATCCATAAAAAGGAGCACCGCCATTATCATACATAACGACAATTGAACAGGTATGTTAATATGTGTAATACACACCCAAGGTGTTCATGTTTAGAATATAAGCTATATGCACACAGCACCATTGTTTGCCAAAATAAGTAGGTCACAGGATAGGGTTACTCAGTACTAGTGCCATTCATAAGGTAAGAACATGAAATTCCCCAAAACATTGGGGAAACTCAATCTAGGACCATAACACCATATGACAATTTGACAGGCTATGGAAATGTTACCTCCAGGGACATAGAATATGTCATCAGAATAAAACAGTGTACTACATGGCACACAAATTAGCATTAGCCATCACAAGCAAGTGCATAGTGCCAATGGGACCTACTGACATACCAACGCACTATTGAAGCAAAGACAGTAACAGGCCATATATGTAGACTAGCATATCAAAATGAAAAAGTGGCCAAGTATGTGCAGAATATGCACACGTATATCGCCCATTTGAATGTAGCCTCAGGAGAATGGCACTTCACAGGTATATAATGTTATCAAACATAATATGTGCCATTTATCACATTTGCTTATATGTGGAAACTATGTATGAATGTGAACACTGTCAGCAAGGCAAGTGTGTCACATAAGCAGAATGCCATCTGTGTCAGACATATTTGGATCAGCAAAGGGCAGACTAGATCTGAAGTAACATTATCATGCTGTACTACATGCAGAAGAGGCAACCTATATACAGAGTGCAGGAATACTGGTCCTGCCATCTGTAACACTGTCTGCATGTATGTCAGCATCTGATGAGCATGTGACACCATGATAATATTGGCAGTATCATATTTTAACAACTGACAGATGTCATTAATAATGTATATCCATGAACTGTAAAAACTGGTAAAACACGACAAAGGCTCCTCAATAGTTTACTCGAAATAAATTTATTCACAATACACCGAAAAAAACAGTAAACGTAACTAACTGAAAATAAATGAAAATAAGTACTTAGCGCTTTCACCCTGAAAAACATTAGGGCATCTTCAGAGTACTGAATAAATTATCCACTCAACCACAGTTAAATACATTTGTTCTAAATTACACAACGCCTGTCATTGGTTAGTTAATTATTTTTTTTAAAAAATCATTTATAACTTATTAATAATAAATATAGTACAATAGATTAAAAATAGATAAAACACAATGTAATTTAATGTAATAAATACTATAAATATTATAATTATTCTAAGTATACTTGATATGTTTTAATCCATAAACCTATAAAAACCTATATAAACTTAAAATATTGTCAAGCATTAGTGAATGCTGTTGTTGAATAATAAGTAAAAACAGAGTTAATAGTATAAACATAATGTTTTATGATATTCCTCACCTTAAAAATAAACATTTATGAACTATTTTATGCTAAAAAGGCACTAGTATATCAAATACAATGTGATCTTTGTTTTAAAATACTTGAAATAGAAATATGTCCATTAATGCCCGGTAAAAAACTGGCATTGAGTCTTAGCTGCCACAAACATTCTTTGGCTTCTAGCAAATTGTCATAATTCCCTCCTTTCTCCCAATAATTGGGAATTCTATCAATTACAAAGAATATAAATCTCTTAAAATTCTCACATTTACTACTGTGTACATTAATAATGTATTGTCCCATACAAACAGAATTGTGAAGTGTGAATCATGAAGTACATCCTACAAGCATGACCGCAGTATGGGAATTTTGCAAAAATGTTTGCCTATGGCAGGACAAGTATTACCTGATTACACTGAAGTAATATAAAACACTACATTATATACAATCAACATGAATCACAATACAATACACACACAAGCTATATATACAATAGGTGCTCTGAAAACTGTACAAGTATAACAATGCTAGCTGTCATTTTGATTGTGTCAGTGACCATACTATAACCTCAGAATAAGCCATTAACATTGGGAGGACTTGTATGAATGTAGTTTTTACAAAAAATAATTGCTTAGCAAAAGTTATACAATTACAATATATGCCTTGTGGATAAAGGATGGGAATCTTAACATCTGATTTGCATGGATGCCATCTGAATAGCATTTACAAATTCACATACAGGAGACAGACACATGCTAATGGTCCTACAGGGCAGAAATAAGGCTGACTATAATAAAACATACCTCTTTCTCTTCACTGCTCCTCCAGGCTGTGCTTAAGTCCAGTGCATAAGGCTTTGTTATTCTAACTGTCCTCATCACAGGCAGGAATATAAAAGGAATGCAGATTAAGTACAAAAACTAATTGTGCATTTTGAGGTTAAACAGCATTTTATGTTAAAATAAGTGTGTTCAGAATTTACTCATAGTAAAGTAATCATTTTGTACAACAGTTCAATCCTAGGTCACAGTTTGCATAAAAAGATGTTTATAACATAGTATATCTGTATCACACACAGTAGGAGAACTGATTAGATACAATAAGAGGCTGAATTCAATCTACAACATTCACCTTTGTTCACACTCAAGTTCAGAACCCTGCCTGTCTAACAACATGCTCTTTGCTACATGAGAAGTTAATAGAAGTCTGTTAATAGAAGCCACTGGTCTATGAGTATGACGTTGAAACATGATATGCCACGTGTCCCTTTCTACATGTTAATGATATATGAGGTGACCTTTAGATAACACGTGAGACATTCCCAATGTATCATGCAAAGAGCAATGTGATCTGCATTGGGCATATTTTTCAATGATATTAAGCAAGGGTAGTGCGATATACACAGACATGTTAGGGGTAATGAGCCATAAAACTTTCGCATATACCCCCACATGACATATGCAATGTTTATATACTGTCATATGGCATTTAGCACATAAAGGACAAATGCTGCATAAGTGACAATAGTATACACAATCATAAAAATAGCAATTCAACCATATATGTAGACTGTTTAAAAATCAGGATGTCTTGACAGATCTACAAATAGATGGTGTACATCAAATATAAACACCCACATTATCCCAGGAAGTATGCTCATTGATAAAAATGTATACATCCACACAATAAGGGGATAAGGTAAGCCAGAAATGAAAATAAGCCTACATAACTTGTAAGTGAAGAAACAAGTTAGACTAGCAAACACATAGCTGTGCATTGCAAGACTTATATGTCTGATGGTGAAGCTCAACCCACAAACACAAGGTAATGTGGACTGCAGTCATTTAGTTTCATAGGTTCATAGCATCATAAGTAAGTACAAAGCGAGCTGCCCTCCTTCCATTTTATGCCTAGTCAGTTTCCCTTTTTGTGCTCAAAATACCCTATCCCATTTGGATATAGATTGCTCTTACTCATCCTATGGTCAATAATTATATATTACCCCTAATGTGAATAACTGGGATCTAAATATTGATAATTTAAAGGGACCCATGCATGGGATAAAGCATTTAAGATCTGCTTCTGTCCATTAGCAGCACAGGTGGCAGCCTTGTACATGAACTTTTCTGCTAACCCTTCAGCTACTCCACAGTCAATGGAGTACAGTCAGATTTGCTGTAAATGAAGTTTGAGTACAGCACACTCAAATGGAATACACGAACCACTGTAATGTTCCCAAAATTTCCTAACTCAGCGGAATATCAATGCATGTGACTACTAATCAAGAAATGTGTAATGATGAGCATATATTTTATGTTGGATGTTCAATGCAAGCTGAAATGGGAGCACAAGAATTTCATGATAAATACATAAATGGCACGGAAGTATCTAGAAGTGCAGCAGATAATGAAGGAATGCTAGTCATTTGCTGCATAAAAGAATCTTGTATTACAATACCGTGATTACCTTACATACATTACAAGTAACACAACTCGCAATATTTAAAATAAAAAGAATGTTCACGACAAGAATTACAGGGGTTCAAGCCCAAAATGATGTAACAATCGGGAGTGCAGTTAATGACACAGACCAAAAGTGCCAAACTATTAGCTATGCCACAGTAAGTTGATTACATTCTCACATATGATGTATATCCAGTCTAATTAAATGCATGGTGACCTTAATCATATCAAATGCACTGTGACCTGCATTAATATTATAGTTCTCTGATTCAATCAAAAAGTACTGAATGTGGACACATATTAACGAACATGTAGGACAAAGCTCACAATTTAAACTTTATGATCATTGCAATGGAATTAAACATTCATCATGTTAAGAAAGTACTTCATGTAGTACATTCTTAAAGAATTGCGGGTAACAGGAAAAGGCAAAGTCATCCACAGTCTATATGCTGTTGATGTTAACGCACTTTGAAAATGAAATGTGTAAAGATTACTTCCTGAGTCAATACACAACCTTCCAACATATTAATATCAAGTGAAAAAATCAAAATGCTTTGTCCATACATTTTTTGCACATAAAGGAATTAGTGGGATTTGAACCTATGAATAATCAACCTCTATTTACATTTTTACATTGCTCAGCCAGTTGAGCAGATGCACTTCACAATACTTTTCATTGCTGAAAATCTTTTCTCTGTGGCTAGCAGCTTCATTGGTATCTGTAGAATACTTGTATTCCTTCATAATACCTGTTACTTAAATATCTTGCACACCTGCTTCTTTGTCCCAGCTAATATGCAGATGACCTCAGTATGAGCAGTTAGATATCCATCAGTATTTAAATATAACATTTTAATTTTATTAAGAGTTCCTATTCTTAATAATATCCTGTTCTTGCATGCATTACATATGGAAGAGCTATGGACCCTACTTCATCTGACAACAGATGATCAGTAAATGCTAATAGTAAGCAGCAGGTATTAAGGTGTAGACTTTGACATTTATTGTAAGCATTTGTAGCTGGACTCGAACCTGAGTAATCCTGCTCAGCAAATCATCACAGTCCCTACTGTAAAGGTAATCTTATTGATATCAGACCTGCATGTCCTGAAAATCCCTGTTCGTCATTGGATTTTCCTCGCAATTCATTAACAAATGTTAATCTTTGTGAAATTCCTTGGATGTGCTTGCATCATCCACTTATGCCCAACCTAGACATCTGAAGGGTCTCCTCATTAGTTCGCCAAGGTCCCACTCAGTTTGCATGTAGCAATGGTTTATAAGGAAACTGTATCAATACCACATTTTAAAATTGGAGTGAAGAGGATGGTAGCAGACTGTTGGTGGGGACTGAGCATGTCCTACAGATGTTCTCATTCAATGATAATTATTAACCATTTGTGCTGAGCAATATACACTTATGCTGAGCTATTGGTTAATGGGGTCTATATTATATCCTCAAACACTTAAAAAAGCGAACGCTGGTTGATCAAACTTATTTTAGCGAAACTGCAAAATATCGAAGCAGCAGAAACTCAATTTTTTTCCTAGGGAAAGAATTTGGTTGTCTGTTTCTGTTGCTTCGATATTTTTAGTGTTATGGTGGAAAGTTACCGGTCAGATTCAGGTAAGTGTGCGATTGTGTGGATGTGAGTGTTAGGGTGATTTAGGTGAGTTAGGGTTAGGGCTTGGGTTAGGTGTGTGTGCGATTGAGTGGACATGAGGGTTAGGGCAGATTTAAGTGAGTTAGGGTTAGGGAGCGAGTGAGGTGAGTGTGCGATAGTGACGGACCTTAGGGTTAGGGTTTAGGTTAAGGTAAGTGGATAGTTAGTGGTGTGTGCATAGTTTAGTGTAGGGTTAGGTATCAGATTTTAGGTGTATATGTGTGGATTTCTGTTTGTTTGATGTGCTTGTGTTGTGTGTATGTGTTTTGGATCAGCAACTTTTTTCCCTGGGAAAAAATCGCTGATCTGACAGTTCGAGATTGTAAGCTTTTGCTTAAATTAGGTCGATCAATCAGCGTTCGCTTTTTTAAGCGTTCGATGTAGATATAGACCTGGTTAATGTGCCAGATTGAGAACTTACATGGACTTACATGTACTCTTGCTTATGGATTCCAAAACATTCTATGCTAATGAACCAAATTAATTATATATGGCACAAATGGCACTTAATAGGTGTTTGCACTGAGTAAACCTCACTGTTAGGTATAGCTGTTTACCCTGAGTTAACTTCACTGTTAGTTATAGCTGCCTGACTGCTTTCACCCTAAACATAAGCTATTATGAGGTCAGTTGCTTGTATTGCTTTTGTGAAGTACAGCACTCATTATGCCTGTACTATCTTCATAATGTTCTGTGTGAAACTTCAAACACATATTTCATGCCTTCTTTGTTTGAGAAATACTCAGAACTTCAGTATTTTAGCAACATAAAGGATGAGGTTAGACTCCCCCATCAGTATCAGGGAGGTTCTCCCCGTATCCAAGTGTATGGCTACAAGCAAACCAGCTCTGATAAAATTTGGATATGAATGTATACACTCATATTCATTGGTAATGCAGATTTACTTTGTATGTTTGTAGTAGATTTGCAGATAACAATGATTTACAGGATTTACGGGGTCATCCTTAAATTGTACATTCAAGTTCTGATTTATGGATATTCACTAATGCTTACTCATAACAGTTGTAGCTATTATACCATTCAATGGGTTTGGGGGAACCTTAGGATGGCTTAGCATTTAACTTGGTTGCTGTCATCACATCTAGCCATAGCTATACAACTGTTCATTTTTCATAAGCTGATCTTGTTGTGCCTTGGTGTTTTAAAGCATTCAGATAGATATGTCACTTAACATAACATAAAAGTCACAGTTGTGATCTTTATCATTGGTTAATACATCTGGGACGTATCCCCCTTGCTTGTTGTGGAGTTGCTAGTTGCAAATGAATGTGCATGCAACTGTGACAACACCATTTTTGCTACTGAAGTTATGGTGCAGTTGTTATGTGGCTGGCCCTTATTTGTCAAAATATCTACTGCCATTGGTTCAGATTCCACCTCTGCATATATTACTTGTCTAAAGATAGGGAATGGAATGTATTAATGACAGTGTACATGTATAGTGATGATATTAACACATATGGATCAGTCATATTTTTTATGCTTATCTGTACATGATGGTAATATAGATGACACATTATTTTACATAGCAGCGTGATGTACATGAGAAGTGATACATTCAATTTACATATGTTTTGAATGTTTGCATGTCATAATCAGATGTCTAGTTGTAATAGGTGGAATAACTTTTCTGCAAGGCAAAATCAAAATTTTATAGATGTTCTGTACCAGCGTGACTGAAATTTTTTAGAACAGATGGGTGATACTGTATAGAGACAGCAAGGGTGTAGGACTATTACTAACATAATCGATGTTAGTGGACGTAGCTGTTCCAGGGAGGCCTGCCAGCAACATTGCTCTGCCATGATCCTCCATGGAGCCAACAGAATCAACCGCTATGAGAGAGAGAGGAATACCACTGGAGGTAGGCCACCATTGCCACCTGTGGATGATATGCCATTCTTCCTGGCTTCCCAGTATAACACCTGCTAGGGTCATTGTATACCCAGCGGAAGTGTTGAGGCAGGTGTTTCAGGACATACAGGTATGTCCAAAATTCATAGACAATTAAACATAATGCAATTGTTATTCAAGGCCATTCCTTTACACATCTTGCCTTCTTTTTTTATTACTGTCACAGCAGATAAACTGCATTGTGTACAGCAAAATCCTCCAGAAGTGGACTCACAATATCATTGTTATTGCATGTTATCTCACCTAAACAATGTATAGATAACAAAGTCAGCACGATCTGAACTGTTTTGTATTTCAATTACATAGGTCCATTAACAACAGCGCCATTTGAGTGAGTGTCTCTGTAGTCTGTTAATATGGTCAGTAGCCTTTGTGTACCACTGCATCCTCTTATGGCTGGGTGTAAACTCACCTGTTCTTTTTTGTGTTTCTTTTTAACCTACAAGTACATCTGTGCATCAGATGGTGCATTTGCGAAAAGCTGCAGACAGACCTGGCAAGGTTGTTCATATGGTTGTTATAGTTCAACACTGTTTACAACAACTGTGAACTTTGATATTAATGTCGACTTGTTTCCTTTCACAAGTACCTCTTCTGGGCACTAGCACCACTTGTCACACAAGTTTCTCTTTAGTCTGTTAGTGAAATCAGTAGACTTTGTGAGCTTCTCCATCTTGTTATGGCTGCGATGTATGCAACAGGATTATACACCTCAGCCAAAATAGGAGTATAAGCCTCTACCTCCTGTTATGGATGAGGTGTATACTCCTGTTGTTTGCATTCTGCTTTAACCTACAGGTTCCACTTTAGGACAGATGCTTCAGCTCAGAAGTGGGAAAGATAGACATGGTAAGACAGTCTATATGGTTGCTATAGTGCACTATTAAGTACATCTGTGACCTTCATTACTAATGTGGTCTTGTTCACCTGAATAAGACACATCCAATCTGCAGAACATTGCTGCCCATCCTGTATGTGCATATCTTATTTATTTCGTGTTATACATCATTTTAAATGCAACATGATATTGTTAATTTGCTTGCTACTGACTTGTGTAAGTGTCTATTTTACATGACACTATCATTTCAACCCTTGTCACTGGCAGTGAAGTCAGAGGAGGACATGTCAGGTATGTCTTCAGTTTTTTTTTTTTTTTTTTTTATGTTTTCCTTCATATTTGCTTGATATGTGACTGATACAGCATATTTCTACTTTATAGGGCCCTGCATCACCCACAATGATGTTGACCCAGAAAGTCCATATCACTTTGTATATTCATCGCAGTTAGATAGTTGTCCATTTATGTCTGTCATATCCTGCCTCATTTGACTTCTGAAGATCTATATGACATGTGCCATCTGTCTCTATTTACATCCATTACCTGTCTCCTCCAGTAGCCTATTCACTGATACTGAAGTGGGATGTGATGAGCTTCACTATGATAGTACAGACAATAGCACATGGGCCACAACATTGGTTTCATTGTCTGACCTGGAAGCGGGAAGTCATGTGTGTTACAGCGTGGACTCTGATCTGGAGAGTAGTGAGGCCTACCATTCTGATGATGTGGGACATCATAAGTGGACATAATGATGGCAATGACCCTCTGTTCCATGTCTAGTTTGGTACTAATTTTGAATATTCACCACAAAGGACTAATAATGTCCATCAGACTACACATGGGAGTATATCTGATGTGTATAGATGCATGTCAGAAGGCGTCCACTTACTGTTGGATGTGCATGAACATTTCCAGCAAAGTCTTAGCTCTGACCTGGAAGCACATGCCCATGCCACCAATCATGTACCACACCAGCTGTGTGTGTTGCATGAAGGTCAGGAGCACAGACTTGGAGAAGTTGTGGCAGCATTGGCTGCACAGCCTGACAGTGTGGTATCTGTTGCGCATTCTGTTGATAGCCTTGTTATGGTAGTGCTAGAGCAGCAACATGGTATGAATCAGGCATTATGTGCCCTGATGTACTGAGCTCCTGAGCAGATTTCCTCCAGTGGGAAGAGGCAGACCCCCCTTTCAGAAGATCCACACATGACTTTCATACATCATTGTCTGTCCTGTAACATGTGCTCACATCTGCTATTGCTCAGTCTTATATGAAGTCAGCAGTCATTTGCAGACACATCGCACTACTGATCCTACCCACACCATGTCCCACACTGATTGTCTCACCACTTCCATCTCCTCAGTACAGCAGAGTGGGCCAAGTGATTCTGGACATGTCAGGAGCAGCCAGAACCATGGTGTGAGCCACCAGCACAGGCATCTTAGATTGTGTTAGAAAAACCCTGGCAGTTGATCCAATATATATCCTGTCATGACTTTCTGACCCTCTGGTAATCATGACCACTGTGATGACTGATGCCTAATCCATCTCTAATTGGTTTCTCAAATGTCTGATGTCACATGCTTCTTATGATAATTTTTCTGACTTAAGTGATTGTGCTATGTTGTATATATTTCTCATTATTATATGTTAGTTTGAATATTGATGACTGCAGGGCTCTATGTGGCAATCTCCCTGCGTCCTTGTTTGCATTTCCTGACAGTTGACATGTAACAAGCATTTATCATTATGACCAGCATGTTACCTTATTCTTCCAGCATTGATTGTTGCATTGCACATTTTATTCTTGTTTGCCATACCAGCATTTACAGGTATTCCTCTGCATGCATACGTGTTACATATGTCATTGTAGTTAGGTACTCCAAATGTCTTATCCTCAGCACTACATGTATTTATGTTGACATATTTCCCTTTGCTATCCTCTTGCTAACATGCACTTCTTATGTGTGCCTTCACATATCTACCTGCTTACACGCATACTGTATACCACCTATGTTCTATATCCCAAATAATGATGCATGCTGATGTATACTGCCTGTCACTGATGCTCAGCATTATTAAACATATTCTTTCATCTGCATGGCTCATGTTGTAGCAATAATCTGTGCATTGTAGTGTTGTCTTATGTCTGACATTCCACATCAGGCATATAATGTGAAACTACATCAGCATTAATGTACAACCACTGCAATTAGGCTATGTTTGTGTTGATACATTCCCATACACTGCACAGGCCTAAATTTATTATGGTACTGATTGTTGTACAACTACCTTCACATGCTACTTTTCTGTATGATGATATCTTACCTGGGCAACTGCAGCTACTGATGTGCACACCTCAAGTATGCTGCACATATGCTATTGTAGCCCTCTTTTGTGCTGTACCTTGCATATACTGTTCCACTGGTAAAGTTTCCTATGTAGACATCCATGTGTGATCTTTTCTATGCTATGTATATGTGTATAATGTATTACAGGTGAATCATATGCTTAAGTTATGCATGGTGTTCAATGTGGACAACTAATAGGCTGTCTCCATTAGTTGTGCTCTGTGCTGCTGTTATGGGGCAACACTGTGTGAACATCATTGTTTTTCCTGTGGTCTCTATTGACCATACTTATTTCTTCTCACACTTGTGTTATCCGGATTATCCCCTGATGACTCTGATAGCTCAATGTCTGTCATCTGGGGTTCTTGGGGTACACTATCCCTACTTACAGTTGGTGGACACCATATTTTGATTTTCTCATGGTGTGCTGGATGACACACACTGTGACCATCTGTGATGGCTTTTCTGGTGTGTATTGCAGTGCACCCTCGATGCGTCCAGATATTTGAGTCTTGCTTTCAGCATGTCAGACACTTTTGATGGTGTTCCATGTCATTGTTTGTGCTCTATTGTATACATACTCAGGAAGCATTGATGGGAATATGTATGGCATGATGAGCCAAGGTCTTCAGTGGATAAGTGTAGTCACCTGTTTTTAGTGGGATAAGACAAAATATTTTTGTCATGTTTCTTGTTGCAATATTTGCCTACTGTTTTCATATAGCAGTGATCATCTACTCACCTAGTAAAAGCCCTGACAGTATTTCACCATGTTGAAAAGCAGCCATCAGAGTACTTTGCCTTCAAATTACTGCATCATGCACACTGTCAAGGTGTGTTGCCATGATGTTGGTAATGAGGCCTGCTTCCAAGCACACCACATAACAATTGAACAATGGCCACCCATTTCTATTGATGTATTGCTCAGCATCAAGTACTACTTGGTTTTGATTAGGACAGGGATGCAGTCAATTTTGCTGAATACACAGGGGAAATTGACAATGGCTTTGAACTATTGAATGACAGCTCTGTGTATCATGACTGTTGTTGGAAAGTAGATCTATTCGTCTACTTTGGTGCACATTACTGCCAGAAACTGTCCTAGAATGCATCTGATGGCTTTCTGGAGCACTACTACAGCACTGGCCATGTGCAGCTAGAATGTACCAGAGGGCAGTATACCCAGACACTGACACACATTTGTTTCTACCCGCACTGGGTTACCAGCAGACAGCAGGCATACATGTGGGGTTCACACATCCTCCACACAGGCTGTAATGGCTCTCTCTCTCTAGTCTGTATCTATATATTATTTCCTGTTTGGAGAGCTGGCTTAACTGCAGTCTAGCGCTGCACCTTGCTGGCTGCCTTTTAAAATGCATTTGCAGATTGTCCTGTATTATGGCTTATAGTACTCTTTCCTGTCCTAGTGCATTAAATTACACTAGTAAATTTTTTTTAGTTATATTTTGTGGATTCTGCAGGATTACTTAGTAATTCCTAGAATAAAGTATTGTTAAGGGTAAGCACATATGGTCTCTGTGAGTGCTTTAATGAAATTGTTGGCTTACTAGTAAGCATATTTTATTTGTGTTGAATGCACCTGTTGTGTTTTGGAATCTAATGGGTGTGCAGCCTGTAATTTTCCTACTCTGAAAAAATAATAATTTGCTCTTTTTTTACTGTCTGTTATGGAATCACATCTGCACTGATGTGCAGACATCTTCCTTTGGCATGCTACAGTGTCTGCAATTTTCTTTTGAAATCAGTCTCCATGACTCGTACAAAAATTGGAAAAATGGGGAATGATGGATGGATGTACATGAAACTATGACTAAGGACTATATTGTCATGTTTTTTTTTTTACGTGAAGTAATACTTCAGCACTAGCCAGATATCTATGCACAGTAATGAAAAGTGTTGCTCATCAAAGAACTTTTTACCTAAATTGTATCAGACTAGCAAATTAAGATGCACTATGATGCATATTTATAGATTCACAATGATTTATTGCATGCATCCTCATTTCACAATATGATGCATTACTACTACTACTACTATTACTACTGCCACTGCAACTACTACTACTGCAACTACCACTTCCACTACAATTACTGCTACTGCTGCTACTACCACTACTAAAACTACTGCTACTACTACTACCACTGCAACTAGTATTTCTACTACAATTACTACTAATGCTACTGCTTCTACTACAACCACTACTATTAATGATAATAAGAATACTACTACTACTGCTAATAATAATAATATTTTTTATGAAACGTGTTGGGTATGTCCAAACATATCCATGTTTATTTTACTGAAACCAAAAATTCAACAAAAGAGAATAAAACATCTTTATACTGTTTGCTATACAAATAGCAAATTATTAAGAGGCAACACTGTTGGATGACATCATAAAGGAGAAAACACTATTGCAATAATAGGTAATTAATAAAATACAGTAAATGGCATAAAATAGCTTTCTGTTTGATAACCATATGCTTTTAAGATTCTTATTGTTCATAGTTGTTATGCTTTTGATAAATCAAATGAGGTGATTACACCATGGGGTAAATTAGTTCTAAACTGGGAAGGGATTAAATACTGCATACTTTGTATGAGATTTGAGATATGAAACAACTGAGTATGGACACTATATAAACATGTTTTGAAGGCACTGGCTTCTCATTAGATAAACAATCTGTATACTGCTGCATCAAGGTAATAAGAAAATATCTAGGATGAAGAATATGTTTTATAGTATACTTAAGAATGGACTCTGACGTCTGCTATAAGCTAATTAATTCTCTTTGCGCTTCCAGAGTTAAACTATAGTGTTTTTTGTAATGATAATGTCAGCAGTACAATATTGCTGGCTAACAGATAGTTAATTGCTACACCATTCCAACAGTTTAATAGCATGCTTCTGAACTGATAATGCTATTTTTCTAAAAAATCTGATGTTAGCCAGGTTATGTACTGTAATTATCTTTTTGGCAAACTACATGTGAAAATATGGTTTCAGATAAAGCATATTAACTTTTGTTGTTTTTCTCATAGCTCATTTTCACTGATGAATTAATACTTTCTAAATATGGAATTTCATTAGTGCAGTAGGAAGTTTTATCAAAACGAATATGAAAAAAAGCTTTTCCTAGTACCCCAATTTATAAACACAATCATCTCTTACATGACAAGAGTTTTTTTTGTTTGTTTGTTTATAATGGCATATCAGGTTATCAGGTCTTAAATGAGTAATTTACAAGAAACATAGCAGACACTTTAAGTCTCTTGGAAGATGTTCTTTCATAGAATTACATGAAAGTTCATTTTTTCCAAAATTTCCTTGTGATGAAGTGATGCTTTTTGACTGGTAATGTATTCTGAATGAGACAAATCCATTTTTGTCCACAGTCTTCTCCTCCCAAAATAACACAACCAGACAACAGATCCAGCACATCTGTTTTATTAGCATACTACATTTGCTCAACTGGCCAACACTACAGTAACCAAAAGTAATTAATTCAGTAACAGTGGTATCCAAGCTGTAAATTCAAATTTTCAGACAGCTATGAACTGGGTAGCATGTCATATCACCCCCACCCCCAACTGTCTTGTCCAACCACAACACCCCTCAGTATACCTGACCATCAGCTCAGCACTGCACTGTGAACCACTCACTCACCCCACCTAGAATACTGAATAGCTGGTCCAGGAAAACAAGGAGAAATGAAAAGGGGGAATGTAACCCATACCCACACAGCAGGTTACCCTTGTGTCTTGTCTACCCACTTCTTGCCTTTGATCAGTTATACACTGTGTCTACTAGCCAGCTCTACCAGAAACAAGATGTTTCAAACCAGCATTGGCTAATGATGAGACAACTGGTTTAACTGCCAACACTGACCATGGTAGTGATATGTTTAACTGCCAAGCATACGCCTTATCTTCATAAGAGTTCATTCTTCTAAAAAAGTGCTCAACTTATTTCCATATCACATCTAGATAGATAGATAGATAGATAGATAGATAGATAGATAGATAGATAAAATATAATGATTTGCTTTCATCCCAAATATTTCTTTACTTAAGAATGCTTTAGAAATTCAAAATAAATGAAATAGCAAATAAAGGTTAAATACATCAAAACCAATACCAGACAAGTGTATGCCATCAGAACAAACCAAAAAGGGCCTTTATCTATAATGTCCTTTGAGAACCTAAAGCATCAATAAAGATGCTGATCTGGTTACGGTATTTTTTTTAAATATTCCTGGTGACTTCAAATACAAAAGATGGCACTATTCTGTGCCAAGAAAGCCTCCATATGATATCAGACCATGCCACTAAAAGATTTGGCAGCTGTTGCTGCACTGTCACCAGTTCTCTAAAGATGGTAGACACAAATGCTTCTTTGGAACCCATCTGATATCATTCCCTCTTAAATTAGCACTAAAATATTTTGATAGTCATCTAGTGGATAATACCTTTAAGGGTTTGAGATGTTCCCAAATCAGATCTGGAAAATCTTTCCAGAGCATTTCACAGTCAGATAGATTGAGACTTAAATCTGCTACATTGGACCATATAGCTACTGTTTTAGCCTTTAGGGAAATGAAAGAGTGGCCCAAAACTATGATGTGCATACAATCTGCAATGAAAGCTAAACTCTTAAAATCACATTAGTTCTTCACTGAATACAGCTAAGACAATAAGAGGAGGGCCTTTACCTTATTCCTTTGATGACTTTTATAGACGTGACACTGATGTTTCCCTGCTAAATCTGCTCCCAGTGATACAAAACGAGTTGGCAGGGTAACCTGTAGTGAGAAGACCATAAGCAAGTAGAGCTTTGCATAAAAGTCTGTCCATATCCTTTGGAGTAATAGCTCAATCATCTGAGAGCTTGAAGACTAAGTCTTCCAAAGCTGCCCATTCATACAGCCTGTGAAGTATGACTACACATTGTATGGGGCAAAGCTGCTGGTAGCAAGACTTGCCCAAAGTCAGCTGCTGGAATCATCCCCTCTATGAACCTGCCTTGGACCTGCAGACACAGATTTCCATAAAAGTAAAAAATAAACACCAAATTCTGGAACTGAAGTACTTCACAGATATAAATAACCAAGAATCCAAACAAACCAAGCAAGGAGTCCACCATCAAAATTTTAATAGTGTAAACAAAGTAAAACGCAAAGCGTTCAAGCAAAGCTCTTTTTCAATGCATAACAGGCCTATTAGATACAACTAATTTTAAACAGATGAACAGCCAATCAATATCCTGTCAAGCACATGATCCAAGCCATATGACAAGTTAACAACAAGGTCACATATTTAAAATTAAATAAACCATATAACATATATATATATATATATATATATATATATATATATATATATATACACCATTTGCACACATATAAATACACAAACAGCCCGGTTAGATACATTCATGTTTAAACTTAAGGACATGTTTCAAACTGTTCTGACTATTAAGTCCTGGACTATGATCAGCTCTAAAATAGTCTATCCATTTACATTCAGCTAACTCAGTAAGAAGTTTAATGCCACCCCCACGATTTCCTACACAAAATACCTAAAGAATACAAAATGTAATGCTATGTGTACTACCCATCAATTGAATATGCTTATACAGTGCATTATTTTCAGCACCTGTACGTATCTCAGATAAATGTGAACAGATCCTCTGCTTCAATTTTAGATTATTTTTTCCTACATAGAAACATCTGCAGGCTACACAGTTAGCAAAATATACCACATTTTCTGTATAACATGTAGCATGGGCCCTAAATTCAAATTTCACTTTAGAAACAGGGTGCTCAAAGATAGCATCTGTATTAATTTCTCTAAACAAACTACAATTTTGACAAGGGTGGGTCCCTTTAGTGGTACTTGCTACAGATTTATTGCTAGAATACGTATCTTTATAACATAGTAGTTGCTTCAGATTTCTCTTCCTTTTATGTACAAACATTGGTCTATCACCTATTATATCCTTAATATCTAAATTAGATGTTAGAATAGGCCAATTCCTTTTAATAATCTGTTTAATACACTGTGTATGCTTATTATATTTCAAGTACCCAATCTTTTTTTTTTTTCAATTCCTTTTTATTAGGGTTATATCAAAACCAAATGAAGACAAGAAAACAATATAACAGAGAATAAAACAATAACAAACAATATACAGACCTACAAACATAAAACCTATATACATTAGATAACCTATATACAGTTCTCATCTATATCAAGCTATGCAGCATACAGAAATATGCGTTACAATCATGTCAGAATGAGTTCAGATATCATTTTCCAAGTGTCCTTCTGGGTCCTTTTTTCCTCATGGAATACCATAAATATTTATGAGCCAGGAGTTGTTTACTAGCTGTTTGCTTGAATCCATCCCAAGTTATTTTGGACCTGTCTTTCCAATTTAATGTGATGTAGTATTTTATTAGCATAAATGTTGTAACTAGAATGTGCATGTGATTATTCTTCATTCCTATAGGAGGTACGTGTAAGAGGGCAAATTTCCAGGATAAGGTTGCTTTTCATAGCCCATTTCTCTAATTTGACTCTTAAGGCACACCAAAGTTTGTATGTACATTTACAACTCCAAAATATATGAATAATATCAGCTTCTTTGGAAGGCAGAATTGGCAAAAAGGTGGGAGTTTTTTGTACATTTTATTTAATATTGTGGGCGTAAAATATGCGTTGTTTAGGATCATAAGTTGAGTATATCTGAGCTTCTGAAGGAGAATGTCTTTGGAAAATTTCTGAATTGCCTGTGCAATTATATTGGAGGTAATTGAAGGGTCTTGTTTTGTCCAGTAATTGGAGTGGATTGCTTCTTTCGTGTGTCTAAGTGAGATAATGAATTTATAGGTATTTGAGATCATTTTTTTTTTCTGTGTCATCATATCCCAAAGTGTTCTACATGTATCTATATGTTGATCTAGGATGTCAGTATCCTTCCAAAATCTGTAACATACTTCTTTCAGTTGTCTTATCATAATTGTATATTTAAACGGGAGATTAAGTTTGTTTCTAATATTAGTTATAGATTCCTGCCTAAGTAGATAAATGTCTAAAACTGTCTTTTCTTTCAGTAGTGGGTATGAATTCAGGTCAATCATCTTTTCATTTAGTTGAATATTGGGGTTAAGGTGTAATGGTTGGAAAGTATAAAAAGCAGTTAATAGATTTAGCGACTGGAAGAGATTTTGTGTTATTTTAATTTGTTCCCATATGTCGTTTTGTATTTTGTATCTTCTTTTGGATATTCCCTTTAGAAATGGGAGGGCCTTGGGATTAAATTGTAATGTTTTAACATAGTTATGATATAATTTCAACCAGGTTGGGCACCACATATTGATTTGTTCCCTGTAATTTGCAATATTAATTAGTCTACTACCTTTGGTAATTTCGTAATACAGTTTAAAGTCAGGCAAGCCCACCCCACCTTTGTCCTTTGGATATATAAGTTTTTGATAACTTATCCTGCTGGGTCTTAGATGCCAGATGAATTTTGAGAGGGTTGATTGGATGTTATTGAAGACTTTATTGTGGATCAGTGTATTGGTTGCGTTAAATATAAAAAGTATTCTGGGGAGGATATTCATTTTAATGATGGCTACTCTAGAGAGAAGGGGGAGTTTCAATTGTGTCCATCTTACCAAGTCTTTTTGTATGGTGTTCCATGTTTTAATCACATTGTCCTGATAGTAATTATGTGCATCGGTATAGAATGCTATTCCTAGGTATTGTATGTGGTCACTGACTTTAATATTAGGTATAGTACCTGCAGTTGGGAATTGAGTGTAGTTATTAATCGGGAATATTGTTGTCTTATCCAAGTTTACCTTATAGTTCGCGAACTTTGAAAATAATTCTATTGAATTATTGATTTTGTAAAGATCCGTGTTGGGAAGAGAATAATATATATTTAAGTTGTCTGCGTACGTTGATAGAGAAATTTCAGTGTTAAAAAGGAGGGGTATATTATGAAATGTTCTTTGTTTTATTAGTAAGAATAAGGGCTCAATATATAGGTTGAATAGGAAAGGTGATAGGGGGCATCCTTGTCTAATCCCATTGTTAATATTTATTTTTTTGGAGCTAAGTTTATTAATTTGTAGAGTGGTATATGCTCTGTTGTGTAAAGTGTTTATATAGTGAATAAACTGTGTAGGAAAGTTAAATTTTTGCAGAATCAAGGTCAGAAATTACTTATTGATTCTATCAAATGCTTTAGAAGTGTCTATAGCTAAGGTGTAGATAGGTGTTTGTTTCTTTAGGAATAAAGATATCATTGCTTCAAGAGTTAGAGTTTGATCAACTGTTTGTCTCTGATTGATAAACCCGGATTGTTCTGGGGAAATAATTTTTGTAATTATAGTCTTAGTTCTATTAGCCAAAATTGCTGCCATAATTCTCATATCCAAATTAATAATAGAAATGGGCCTGTAATTATTAGGGTTGGTCATGTCCTTGTTTGGTTTAGGTATTAATATGGTTCTGGATGCATTTAGGTGCGGGTCAGAGATACCCTCTTGTATTATGTGATTATATAGGTGATGTAGTATGATCAACATCTTAGAACTAAAGCATTTGTAGAACTCGGCTGAGAAACCATCAGGACCCAGTGCCTTATTATTTTTGAGGTTATTAATTATAGTTTTGATGTCCACTTGTGTAAGTTCAGCTGATAGAAAAGTTTGTTGTTGTACCTCTAGCCTGGGGAAGTTTAGTTCATTAATAAATAAAAGTAGTTCCTGTTCATTGAATGTTTTGGGGGTAGGGTTGTACACCTCTTCATATATGCTCTCGAAGACCTTAACTATATCTTGTGAGTTAGAGTAACTGTTTTGCTGAAAAATAAGTTCCGAGATATGTGGATTAGGTTTATGTTGATTCAGCAGTCTTGTCAAGAATCTAGAGGGGAGTTGGGCCCACTGTGAGTAATTGGCTAGGTTTTTTATTTCTTGAAATGATAGGTTTTCTGCTTGTAGTGCAAGTAACTTAGCTTGAAGTTGATTAATGGAGTTCTCTACCTCCACGGAATAAGACTGCTGCAGCCTAAGCTCAAGTTTAGATATTTCATCCTTAATACTTTTTCTTTGGTGAAAATATTTTTCTTATAGAAAGCGTATTTATTAATTAACATCCCTCTAATTAATACCTTGGTGGTAGCCCAAGTTATATCGAACGGAACGGTGTTATCTACAATAGCTAAAATGCATTGGTCCAGTAATAAGTCAATTTCTTTTCTAATATCTTGTTTTTCTAATAAGTTAGGGTTCAAGTGCCAGAGTCTATTATTGTTATGTCGTGAGCTGCAATGTGCCCAGTCTATTGTAAGGGTGATTTTCGAGTGATCCGATAGAGATCTAGGTTCTGTGTCTAGTGAAAGTTTAAATTGTAATAGGGTGTCCGAGACTAAGAAGAAATCCAGTCTGGACCAAGTTTTATGACACTGTGAAAAGAAGGTAAAACCTTTACTATTTGTGTGAGGGACGGTAATGAGGTGTGGGTCGCTAAGTCTAAAATCATTTTTGATTTCGAAAAGGGCAGTAGTGGCCTGTGAGTTGAATTTAGCTTTTTTGTTTGTTCTATCTATATTTGGGTCTTGAATAGAGTTCCAGTCCCCCCCCCCAGGATGTAGTAGTGTTCTGGGAAGGAGTTTATTAAGTTATAGATGCCCATAATAAATTTGTGTTGAGAGGAGCAAGGGGCATATACATTTACTATCAAGATTGGTTTGTCTACTTTGTCAATTTTGGTTATAAAATAACACCATCTGCCTTCTGGGTCTGAATCTTGTCTTAAAATATTGTATTGGAACGAATTTTTAATAATGATGGCAACTCCTGCTTTATTGGTGTTATTACCAGCTGCTATAATGGATTTGATCCATGTTTTATTTGCCGTGTGAACCCACTGCTCCTTTAGTAGGTGTGTTTCTTGTATCATTATAAAGTCTAGATTGGATTTATAGACAAGATGCATGAAAAGTTTTTTCTTATTATCTGTTTGTAAACCTTTAACATTCCATGAGGCTAACTTCAACATCTTTTCTTTAGGACTTGAATACCAAATCGGAAGCTATGTACTGTACTGTTAAATAACCGTATCACTGCAGGACCCCAAACACATACATACATTATTAGATATAGATGAGAAACTCTTCCAGCTTTATCCCAGTGCCTAACCACTACCTCTGTCCCCCTGGAAGAGATTGGGATACCAGTTCTTATTAGAAGCACAATTGTTAGATAGAGACTATAGAAATTCTTTTTAGGGTTTAACCATGGGGTATCCCTATTCATCCAGTATCCCAGTTTGTTAAACCAATACCAGCAGAGCATACAAACTTATTCTATCCCTAGTACCGTAGCTTGAAACATCATGCAGAGCACACCTTGAAAGTAAAGTGAGAAAATTGCTAAGTTAACTATATATTTACATTCATGTAGAAAACATTATATCCTGTATTTTGATGAGCCCTTAATTTATCTAGAACTCCTTTCTCGGACTCTGTATTCATACAGGGTTTGAACAATGCTAAAGTATTTTGAAACACTATATTTTCATCAAAACTGCACAAATAACATTTTTTTTTCTTTCTTTCTTTTCCTTCCCCTTTTTTATGGCTTGTACTGTAGATAAAACTGAGTATCCATCTGGTTGTGACCATAATCCACAAGTTGCTCTCTTAATGTCTATGTAAAAAAAAGAAAAAAAAAAAAGTCTCTGTTTTTTTAGCTGAATAAACAGAGACTAATATGCAACCAGACATAAGATCCCCCTATATTATGCATTTCCACTGTTTGCCCTTTAAACAGTACAATGTTAAATGTATTAAGCCCTTAGAATTCTTCAGCATCCTATCCTATTTTACATTCACCATGTAGTTTTTAAAGTACCTTAGTATAGTGAGATATCCAGTATTTTGTCCATATTAGTGTGAGCCTGCTTCCTCCACGAAGTTTTGCTGTATCCTCTGGTTGCTTGAGTTGTTTTTACTCTTCACTTTCATTTTTATTCTCCTTCGGTGCAGGACTGTGTAGAGTTGGGCTCTGTAGCTTTAAGGAAGCATTGCACCTTGGGAATTCAGCCTTCACACAAGGTTAGTGTTGACAACCTAGCCTGTTGGGAGCTGGAGCTTCTATTTTAGACCGAGGATTATGTGAAGATCATACCCAGGAACCAGCACTTGATTTCGGATGCAAAAAGCAGGGCCCCTCGGTCGGAAATCATCAGAGGAAAAAGAAGCTTAGCAGAAGCGCGTTATACAAAGCAGGTAATCTAGATTATGTGGAAGGATCTTCTTTTCTTTTTACTTGTGGCAGTGAGAGCATAACTAGCGTTTATTGGGTTTTAAAACGCATTTTTCCTGGGTTTGTTTTAAATACTTTAAGAACCGTCGTAGCTGCTTCTTCCTTGTTGTTGCATGAGTATCTGTGGTCTTGCATTGTAAAGGTAAGTGTGTTGGGGAACTTCATTTGGAATCTGATTTGT